>NC_140485.1:42303042-42408042 GCF_964271855.1 Acomys minous
GGGAACAGTAGCTTTAGCAGGTCAGGTTTTTCTCATCTGGAATAACGAAGCTTCCTAGGAGCACGCATAGCTCACTGAGCTTCAGTCTCGGCCTCTCTCCCGTGACACTTCGCCTGGCTAATTCCCTCACGCCACTTAACAGAAGGGCTAATACTGTGGGCCGCGTGCTTTGGGGAGCCCCATGGTGACGGCACCTCTCCTCCCTCATACTGCGCGATTTCTTCCCACGTGGTACAAGTCTGCAGACCCCACTGCCACAAGAGAGCGAAGGGCTAGGTGGTGAAGAAGTAATAAAACTACTGGGCCCAACATGGTTGCTCTGGTCACCCAGAGACCTCCCTTCACCGCTGCTGGAGATAGACATATTAGCCAAAGGTCTCCAAGGTACCTCCATTCCCAGGACTCTATTTATTCACATCAAGTAAAATACTTACAGATGTGTTTAGAGATCTCTATAGACATTCACCCCAGTATTAACATACAAAAAGCCAGAAACACACGGAACAATAGACCGAGTAAATCTGATTTGTGTGGTAATGACTAGTTAGTCATGATTACCAGCAGTCTAAAGCAGACCTACATTTACCAATACAGAAAATGTTCACTCTATAAGATTGAGTTAAAAGAGTATAAAATAAGGTGGCATCTATCACCTAATCCCATTGTCTTTAGAAGCACGTGCACGCCTGTGAAAAAGAGAAGTCCAGCTGGGCATGGTGGCGCATGCCTTTAATGCCAGCACTTGGGAGGCAGAGGCAGGCAGCTCTCTGTGAGTTCAAGGCCAGCCTGGTCTACAAAGTGAGTCCAGGACAGCTCAGGCTACACAGAGAAACACTGTCTGGGAGTGGGGGACAGAAAGACAGACAGAGAGAAAGAGAAAGAGAGAGAGAGAGAGAGAGAGAGAGAGAGAGAGAGACTAGAAGTGCAGCCATCAAGGTGTCTTTTAACCATAGCACTGTCCTATTGATCTGAACATTCTCGAACTTCTAACAATCGAATTGTTCTGTCTTGAGAACAGGAAAGGGACAAGCAAGGTGCTAGTGTGGCTTATCATTTTCCATCAGCATAAACACAGAGCTATGGATAATTCCTGCCCCTGAGTTCTAGGGAGGTTCCTCTGATGGACTTGCTTTGCTGCAGGTTTTCCTTCTCCTCCTCTTCACATCTCAGTCTGCTGCTCCCCTCACCCCCTCATCTGGATGCCTGGATTTCCATGAGGTGGGGGTCTCCCTCCTGGGGATCCAGATAGAAAACAATACCCAGGTTAGGGGACTCCGGGGACACAGTTTACAAAATTCTCTTATTTCTGAGACAGAGAAGTGGAAACCACATCACAAAAGGGTGTAGGAGAGAGATGGTGGAGGCCCCTGCTCCCTTCATAACAGCCCCACCTGCCCGCCTGCCAGCTCACTGACCTGCCTGCCTGCCTGCCTGTGTCTGGACTTTTTAATATAAGAAACATCACAATCATGTTTAAGGCCTGTTATTTTGGATTTTCTGCTCTGTGTGGTCATTTCTATTCCTTCAGTGGCAGACGCAGTGAAGAGAGAAAAAAAGAAAAAAGAAAAAAAAAAAAGGACTCAAAAGTCTAAGTTGGAGTAGCAAAGAAAGCAGGAAGTGGTTCTGAGATTCCTTCTGGGCCATTATTTAAATCAGAAGCGCCAGCACCCAGTGAGGAGAGGGAGGCTGTGCCACTGCCTGAAGCATTAGCAGCAGTGCTGTGACAATGATGCTTAACAAGGGGACCATGATTGTCACTCGATGATGCAGGGAACCCAGAGAGACCTGCTTTTCTGTGTAGGCCCCCTGTCTACATATCACAAATATTTTCTTTTACCTTTCAGAAACATAGTTATGTCCAACGCAGATTACAAACCCGAGTCCACTTTTGTGACAGTTTGGTCCATTTGTTATTTTTAAACATAGTAGCCCCCCACCCCCAGTCCCCACCCCACCCCAGAAGAAAAGCATTAACTTCCTAGACCCTTTGGAGAATGCTTAATCTTCTCAGTGAATTGGTGAGTGTGGGGCAAGGCAGGGTTTGCTTTTTTTTCCCCCCCAGTGCCCTCCCCAAACGGAAGTGTCCAGCCACTACTGCCTTCCTTTCCCTGACTTTTTGCTATTTATTTGTTTGTTTATTATTTGTTTAGGATTCGGGTCTACTGTGTCCTTTTCCTGGCATAGCATCCTTAGAATCTATGGATTCCTAGTCTTCCCACACTAGGGCTATAGCAATAGCTGTTAAGACAATAGCTGTGCTTGTTCGAATCCGAACACCTGACAGGTTTGTGTTTTGAGTGCTTATTCCCTGGCTGATGGTGCTTTGGTGGGGGTGGAGCCTCAAGGAGGGGAGCCCCAGGTGATGGAGGTAGATGCCTAGGTATGGACATTTGGGGGTGAAGCCTCGAGGAGGGGAGCCCCAGGGGATGGAGGTAGATGCCTAGGTATGGACATTTGGGGGTGAAGCCTCGAGGAGGGGAGGCCCAGGTGATGGACCTTTGCAGGTGATACCTGGTCCCCAGTTCCTGCCATGCTCTGGTGTGAATAGCACCAGGAGATGCACTGTACATTCCACCGCACCTTCCTTGCCGTGCCATGATGGAAGGAAACTGCCTGAAATCCTGAGTCCATATAAATATCGCCTCCCTTAAGCTGTTTCTGTCAGGTACTGTCCTCCAGATGATGCTGAGGTTCATAAAGCAGCAGCTGCCACTGACCACTTGGCATGTGATGCTCAGCGCTTTGTGTGGGCTGCCTCACACAAGTAGGAGCATGGCCTCTTTGTTCTAAATGTGAGATTAGAGGGTCTTTGAGATATCGACAGCTTGGGCTGGAGAGATGGCTCAGTGGTTAAGAGTACCACCTCCTTTTCCAAAGGTCCTGAGTTCAATTCCCAGCAACCACATGGTGGCTCATAACCATCTGTAATGTGATATGGCGCCCTCTTCTGGCCTGAAAGAGTACATGCAGGCAGAGCACTGTATACATAATAATAAATAAATCCCACAGTGCCCGGCGTCTAGAGACATCAGGGCTGGCTGCGTTGTTTCAGTTCATTCCTACTCACCTACCCTGGCTTGAGGAAGAGAATGAGTCTCCATTCCTGAAACAGCCACAGAGGGGCCTGGCTGAGCTGGAGTCTCCTTCCTGGGAGACCAACCCACCCACTCAAGAATGAAACCCACGCTGAGGTGCTGCTACACGTGGGCACACACATGGTGAGACACATGGTGAAACAAGAGCCATGCCTTCCACCTCACAGCTCTCCACAGAAACAAAGCAGAACCAATAGCAGCCTGAGAGACACCCCTCTGGAGGAAGCCCCGCCCCGTGTTCTAACTCTGAAAGACAGACAGTGGCTCCCACTCAGCCAGGACTCAGGGAGGTGTCTTTGAAGAGGGAGGTGCAGAGCTGAGGCAGGGGATGGGAAGAGCCCAGACAGCAAGAGTTTCCTGGGGCTTTACAGTATAGCTCCACTCCCTGGGGCAGGACTGAGTGGGCTAAGTGAGTGACAGGAGGAAAGAAATCAGGCCTGTGTCACCTCCTCTGTGAGTCCTGTGAGAACTCTCTACAATAAACTCCCTCCTTCCCCTCCCCATCTCTCCCTCCTCCCTCCCTCCCTCCCTCCCTCCCTCTCTCCCTTTCCCCTCCCTCTCCCTTTCCCTCTCTCTCTCTCTCTCTCTCTCTCTCTCTCTCTCTCTCTCTCCCTCACCACCCATCTCCCCACCTCAGCAAGCTCCTCTGTGCTCCTTGCTATAACACACACCCATAGGGAGATGGCCCTCCCATCACAGACACAGGAAACAACCGCCATGACAGAAGGCAATGCCAAGTGCATAGCGTGGCTTCCAGCAGCAGCACCTGGCCTCCTGGCAAGCCCTCAGCCAGGCTTGGAGTTGTGCCTGAGCTTTTTTTGTTCCTGATTTTTGACATCTCCCTCACTCCACCCTCCACATCATTTCCCCCCCGCCCCAAATACCCATCCTGTTAAATGTAGTTTATCACTACACAAGTTATTTCTGATGCCTCAGCCAGCCGCAGGCTGAAACCTAGCCCTCCTGAAATTGTAAGTTTGATTTGTGAAATGGTAACGAAGTCCCCCTTCATGTGGCAGTTTAACAAGCTGGCTATTGTTCGGGACGTATGTTTCCGAGAGGCTCTTCGGCTCTGTAAGGACAAGGCAGGATGGTCGTTAGTCTAGTGAGGGGCCACTCTGAGACTTTTGCACCCTAAGGAGGAATGACATGGGCTGAGAACACAGAGAGCTGTCTGCCACCATGTGTGACTTGGTCCACCGACCCACCACCTTGCCAGTCCACGGTCACCAAGCCCTGCAAGCCTCACGACCACAATAACTTCTTAGAACCAAGCACCACAGTGGTCGCCTCCAGCCACCCTCATCTAGATTGTCATAACCACATCCTGTGTTCCCTCACTCCATGTCATTTTCTACCCTGGAGTCTCAAGTGTACATATAAGCACATCTCTGCCGCTGTCTGACTCTAGCACTACACCATGGCTTAAATCCATTTGTGGTACCCTAACAGTTCTCTCTCTCTCTCTCTCTCTCTCTCTCTCTCTCTCTCTCCCTCCCTCCCTCCCTCCCTCCGATGCTCTTTCTTACACACTGTGTTTGCACTGCTGCCCACACCTGAGCATGTCCCTTCAGTCTTGTCTGCTTTATCCCACAATCTCCCATAAGCAGATTGGCATTGTGAAGACCACAGCCCACTGACTCTGAGCCCAGAGCCTGGGTGTGAACTAACCTTTGTATTTCCGGCTCTGCGTGCTTCCAGTCCAGAGTAGAGTCCAGCGTTTTAGAACAATGAATTGCACTAGAGGAGAAGGGCAGACTGTGCATGGGGAGTCTAGTTCAAGAACCAGGCTCAGATGAAGGAGGAAAATGTTCCTGAGGTACCCAGAAAGGCGTTCACCCTTAGGAATGCCCTCTGCCAGAGATATATCTGGTTTTGTCCAGTTCGTATCAGTGAACTTAATATGTGAAGCCCTCCTGTTTTGCCTGGTCATATCTTTTACATTTCTGAATCACGCTTCCCCCAACATCTGAACTTGCTTCCTCAAATACCTTCATCCCGAACTGCTCATATAACCCCCATTCCCAACTGCCTTGTCCTGTAGTAACCTGGCTGATTAACTACAGGAGGAAAGGCCAGGGCTCTTTCTCCATCACATATTACTCAAAAGACAGGATGAATGAAATGTGTTGTTTGTAGACACATGGCATCAGGATTCTACTGGGGAGACTGGGTTGGAGGAAGGGCGATGGCCCACCACACTGCTTCTCACCATTACAAGCCTTTATTCATTTCAGTTCGCCCGTTCCTGTTGCCACTGACAGGTGGTCAGAAGTTGGGTCATGTTGGTCTCATTCATACAGTCAGACATTCCCGCCTCCCCCTCTACCTCCTTTCACCCTTTCACTCTGCTATGCAGAAACACCTCATCTTAAACGATGTTCTCCCAGTCATCACCTTCACACTGGAGCCAGCCTTCCTCTTAGAAAACAAACGGAGTATATTATCATCCTACACAGAATCTTCCAGTAGCTCGCTGAATGCCTATCAAAAATATTTAAATGCCCTCAATGGACACTGAAGATCCTCTAACGATTTAGTCCCAACTCACTTTTTGTTTTCTTACCTGCTTGCAAGTGCCTGGCCTTCCTTCCCGATGAGTGACCACTGCCCCTCGGAATTCAGATTGAACATTCCCTTCTTTCCAGGCAGAAATAATCCCTCCATGTACAACATTGCCACAGCACATAGCTCATGTCTTAGCCTCTCTGTTCTGCCTGACATTGCATTCACTGCTTTCATAGAAGTCAACACGCGAGCTTTGAGCACAACAGATGCTCTGTGTATTTACAGTAGCTGCCAATGGAACAAATGGATCAAAGACGCTGTGAGTTCTAGTTAGTGGGCTTGTGTGTGTTTGCAAATGGCAGTGGTTAGACCATGAAGCAGTTCAAGATGAGAGTAGCTCTTTTTTTTTTTTTACATTTTTAAAATACTTTTATTTTATTACACATGTATAAAACAAACTACATTCTTAAAACTGACTCATGCTTTCCCACTAGATGTCATCTGCCAGCAGATAGCATCTTGGCTTGGGTAGGACTTCATGCCAACTTCCACTCTGCACTCTTAGATTTTTCTCTGGCTGGCACTTGCGCAGGTCTTGCACATGCTTTTAATTGGTATGCCCAGTTATTCTGTTGTATCTGAGTTGGCAGCATTAGTATTATGAAAACGGCCATTCTATTAAATGTAACCTGCAAACTCAACATAAACCCCATTAACATTCAAATGTAGTCTTCATATAAATTTAAAAAAATCATCTTACATTATCATATGAAAACAAAAAAGACCCATGACCATCAAAGCTTTAGGTGAGAGAAGCATGGGAGAATGGGGAAATAGAAGGATCTAGAGGGTCCTAGAAACCTACAAGAAGAACATTATGATGCTTAGATCTGGGTCCAGGGGTCCTACTCAAACTATAGCACCAGCAAAGGACAATATAGGCAGTAAACTTTGAACCCCTACCTAGATCTAGCCAATGGACAGGACATTCTCCACCGGTGAGTGGAGAGTGGGGTCTGACTCTGGTACCCCATTTTTGACCACATCCCCTTGATGGGGAAACCTGGTGGCACTCAGAGGAAAGATGGCACTCAGAGTAGCTCTTAAAGAATTCACAATGTGTTGAGACAGTGTAAGTGAACGGGGGAGCACTAGCACATCACACAGTAATGTAAAGGAAAACAGTCTGCTTCTAGCACAAATGCCAGATTGAGGCAGAGACTGCACAGGACTTATTTGGCATCTGGCAGTGTTTTCATGCCATGATTTTAGATCACACAATTGGATTTTAAAATATTTTGTCTCTTTATAGAGAAGTGGAGATTCTTTTTTTAAAAAAGTATTACTGTTCATGGCTGTTGGAGTATGTCCTCATGATTGGTCACCACAGGACACTCTCCAGAGGCAACATAGCTTAGCAAGTGAACCAAACCACCTGGATTCACTTCCTGCCTGTGTGACTTTCAGAAGCTGACCAGCCAGGGCATCTGCAGAGGACTTTTTCCTCCAGTCCTGAAGGGTCAGATCTTATTTTTTTCAAAGCCCCAAAGTCACTTCTTAATGTAGAAGTCAAATCCGGACTCGTCCGGTTGACAAGCCAGATGTGTCAACCATGGCTCCAGTCACTATGACACTCCAGATGTGCTAACCATGGCTCCAGTCACCGTGACACTCCAGATGTGACAACCATGGCTCTAGTCACCATGACACTCTTTTGTGGGAGAAGAACCCAAGGCAAGACAGTGCCACAAACTGGATGGTGGCTGGAGACCCAGCTCAAGACCAGCCTGATGCTAGGCAGAACAGGACCTATGACATAGCTGGCAGGAAGACCATGCCTAGCAAGGATAAGAGCAACTAGTGAAGCCTATCAGACTCAGTCACCCTCTAGTATATAGACAGAAAGCTCCAGAGAGAACATTAATGAAAACCAGAAGGAAGAGTAACACACACACATGCACAGAGAATAAGAGAAGTGTGGCTCTCTTCTTCCTGGGGAGATGTGGACAAATATCTATTCACCTTACACAGGACACAGACAAACCACAGACCTGACTACGGTCGGCTCTAGCTGGTGAACTAATATGTTTATTTGGGTTATATACAAGATCATGGATGAGATGCAAGCATATGTGTTGTTAGGAGTCTGCTTCAGTCTGCCTACCTGTAATGTCATTGCCCACCTGCCATGGGGGCGTGGCCCTGCCCAGACTCTCCTCAGGGCCGTCTCTCTACCCACTCTCTCTTATCCTCTAACCCCTCTCTCTCTTCCTCTGACTTTGTGCCCTCCCCTCTCTCTCTGGAGTACCCCTCCCCCTTTCCTTCTCTTCCCATGCTCACTTAATAAACCTCATATAATATAATATAATATCTGTTGCCTGGCATCTTATTATCTTATCATCTTATTTTCTTATATTTTAAATCATAATATTGGTGCCATGACTCGGACCCAATGTTATAATTTAAAATAAGATATAAGGTAATAAGATAATAAGGTAGCAGGCAGCAGATATTATGTTATAGAGAAGTTTATTAAATGATCATGAGGGAAGAGGGAAAGGGGGGGATACCCTAGAGAGAGACAGAAACAGAGAAAGAGAGGGGGAGAGGAAGAGGAGGGGGGAGAGAGGGGCGCAGGGCCATGTTTCCCCATGGCAGGTAGGCAATGACATCACAGGCAGACTGAAGCAGGGAAGTGGCATCCACCTTGTTCCCCCAAGGACGGAGGTGAAGCTCTCAAATTCTAGGGACCACAGCAGACACCTTAGGTAAAGGATGATGGTGGCTCTCCCAGATCCCTGTCCATCTCTGGATATGACACTCGATCTGGACCAGAAGCCTCTGATGCCTGAGAAACTGAGTTTCCCTCCTGCCTCCCTTCGTGTAGCTGCTGAAGATCCACCAGTCCAAGCTGTGCCGCCCTGCTCTCTTTTGTTTCTCTTTTACACATAACACCTGGGGGCCCCAGTGGTCTCGGAGCATTCCTGCTCACCCTCTTCTCCCTCCCCCGCCCCCCATATTCCTTGTCTGGCATAACTCCACTCTCTCATGATGGTAGGTCTCGTGCCTTCCACCACCTACCCAATAAATGTTGGCTGGCAGACTAGTTTTCTAATGCAAAGCATAGTAATACTAGAGCTGTGGTTCCTAAAACCACCCCTGGGGACATTTGGCAAAGCCAGAAAGATATTTTGGTCGCAGCTAGGGGATGTGTTCCTGGAATGCAGCAGGTAGCAGCCAGAGATGTGCTAAATGTACTATAATCTAGCACAAGGACTTTCAAAAGGTCGAAGGACACTGCATTAAAACCATGAGAAAGTTAAAAAGAAACACGATTTGGAGATGATGATGATAATGACAGCATGCTAATGGAAACGGGGTGACTTAACCTTATTTCCCTGATGCACTGCAGCACTGTGTTTCCAAGCCCTGTAATAATGCTAATCAGAGTCTAAGGCAATCAACAGTTGGCAGCAAACAGACCCCAGCCTCTCATACCACTTGCACTTGTTAAAACGTGAGCATGCATTTTAGCAGGTGGGGTTTCCTGAACCCCACTGACAGCATTATGGGGGTGCTGCTGGATTATAGCTTTCCAGTATTGCAGAGATAGTGGGCACACCTATGTTGAGCATCTGAGGATGTTTTAAAAATCCAGCCCATTAGTTTGCACTTGGAACGGTCGTACTTAGCATCTTTCTAACCTGGACAATCTTTCTCCCTCTTTCTTGGTTCCATATTGGTTAAAGACATGAGCCCCGGTGGTAGCCAAACCACATCTCAGTTACGGCAGAGTCTTTCACCAGCTAATTCCGTGCTCCGTGCCTGAAAAGGAGGGGATGGTCTGAAAGTATGGAGTGGAGGAATGGCTCACCCTCTGTTTTAGCTCCATCAGCTGCTTCTTTCTGTGGAAGAGTAAGTAAGCAATACTGAGCATCCAGCTGTTGCAGGGATTAAATGAAATGAGGCCCTGAATGAAAAGCTCCCGGCATGGCTCTTGCACTTTTACAATGAGTAAGATTCTACTGGTGTTTTCAGATACCTGAACAATACTGTGATTTCCTCCCCAAACCCCCTGCTCTTTGACAAAGCACTACAGACACAGAGGAAGGCCTGATGCACTGGGAATTGGGTGGCCTTACAATCCTAAACCTAATTAAAAATCAAGTGGTCTTCCTTTAGTTTCAAGCCAAAGCTATGCTCAGACTTAAATTTTAATTTGTCCACGCACAGCCCAGACTAGTAACAGGAATAAGAGCTAACATCCCATCTTTCTGTATTTTCTCATCATTTCTTACCTACTGCAAGAGCTTAATAAATAATAAATGAACAGAGAGGGCCACCCTTAGGTTTTAGCCACTGGGTTTCCTAAAGCCAGGCGTGAAGCACAGACATGAAACCTTACCAGCTTGTCCTCTGGTTCACAACTGGGCATAAAGCTATGTGGGTGAAAGGGTTTAGTTGTAGCACCAACTCTTCCGATAAAACCTAGCATCCCCCCTTGGCTGCAGAGAAAGCATCATTGAGGCAGTTTCTGTAAGTCCCCTACAGGCATGCGAAAGCAGAAAGCAGCAGCGTGATGGTGCAGAGCAGAGAGAGGAATGGATGTAGATATGAGCGAACTCAATTCCGGGGCCCCTACCACTTTGTGGTTGTTCAGTTTCCAACGTCGGTTTCCCCATCTGTGATGGTCAATACCAATAGGAGCCTAAGCCTGCTGCCGCCCTGCACCCAGATCACATGCTGACATCCAAATCCCCAGCACATCGGAATATCACCTTATGTGGAAACAGACTCTTTGCACAGACAGCTGGGTTTAACGGCATCATTATACGAGCCTGTCTCTCATATGAGAAGTGAACTTACAAAAATAGGGAATTTGGACATAGTCACACACACAGGGAGGAAGCCATGGGAATATGGGGGTAGGGGTGGGGCGCTGATCCACAAGCCAAGAGTGCAAACTAGAAACCAGGGGAGAAGCCTGCAGCCTATCCTCCTCCAAACACCTCAGGAGGAACCAACACCCCTGCTACCATCCTGCTCTCAGGACTTCTGGACTGTGAGAGGAGAGATTTCTGTTGTTCCTAAGCCACTTGGCCGATGGCAGTTTACTGCAGCAACCCTACCAAGCTAATACAGCTGCCTCTAGAGTTATCACAAGGCCTAAAGACCAAGCTCAAAAGACAGAAAATACATACCGCACATTTCATACTGGGCAGAGCCATAGATTTTGTTACCATTGTAACCCAAGGTGCATCCCAAACAGATAACCAATAATATGCACACTACACCCAAGAAATCCCTAAACGCCAAAGTCCCTTTTGTCCTGAGAAAATAAAGTGAAAAGTTTAGGGATATATATAAAACAGAGAACTGACTATTAACTATTAACAATATTTTCTTAATTTAGTTACATATACACATTTAAATATATATATACATATATACTGATTTCAAAATGTCTCTTCCATTTCTTTGTTTTATGTAGTAATTTTATAAAGTCTTTTTTTTTTTAACCACTGATGTTTGCTGAATCAGTTTCCCCAGAAACTTCATCTTCATTTCCATCACTTCTGAATCTTCGTAAGCTGCTAACGCAGAACTGAATCCCAGTTCACAAGTATTATGCTCACATACTGTTATAACCATTATCCCTTTCATTATAACTCACATGTATATTCATGGTCTCCCACGTTGAAGCCACTAATTGCGTTGCTTTATGGCGTGATTTCTAAAAGGCGCGTTTACAACTCCCTAACACGTCTCGTGAGGTCACGCTCCAAGAAACCCAGTAACTCCCAGGTCAGCACAAGGAGTCTCACTGAGAGTTGGAGTGACATGGATTTAGGGTCTTGTAGGCTTTTCAACATAGAACAGAGCAAAGTGAACCCCCAAATCTGAGAGAACTCAGAGCACCTCCGCTGCAGCTACGCAATCAGGGTGTCTCCCTCCAGCCCACTCCTCCTCATCCTTCAACGCGAAGCCCACATCTCACCGTTGCTCTGAGCAGCCACCCACCTAACACACAGGACTACAGTGAGTCACCCCGCTCACAGCAGCACACCCCTATATGTCTCACAGCTTTGCTGTAGCTCTGAGGCCAAGCCATTTTGTCGTCACTGTCCGCACATGTCATTTTTCCCTGCAAACAGTCCTCCGCTTTCTTTAATGCATTAGCGGGAGCACTTTGATTCTCTTCTTCTAATTATAAACATGGTTTATATTTACTGTGAAACAATTTGCATATTATGGAGATGTTTTTAAAAGTATATCCTCTAGCCAAGCGTGGTGGTGCGTGCCTGGTATCTCAGCACCCAGCAGGCTGAGGCAGGAGAGTCATAAGCTCTCAGGCAGCCTTGGCTACATAGAGAGACCTTGTCTTGAACAGGAGGCAGGAGGGATAGAGGGAGAAAGAAGGGAAATAACATTAAGTATATCTACTAAAAGTTTCCTGCTGTGGTGTTACGAGAGAAAGGTCCCTATGGGCTCACATGTTTAAACACTAATTCCCCAGTGGTGGTGGCGTTTGGGCAGGGTCAGGGGTCAGAGGTCAGGAGTCAAGTAGTAGGGGCGTGCTGGAGGAAGTGCTGCTACTGGGGCTGAGCTTTGAGAGCTGATAGCCTGGCCCTGCTTCCAGTTCCATAGCCAGCCATGCCTCCCCCACCATTAGAGCTATAAGCCCTAACCAACTCTGCCTTTCATCAGATGCCTGGCTGTGGTGATTTCAACAAGAATGACCCCCATAGACTCACAGATTTGAATGACTGGTCATCAGGGAGTGACACTATTTGAGAGGATTGGGAGGTGTGGCTTTGTTGTAGCTTGTGTGTCACTGGGGGTCAGCTTTGAGGTTTCAAAAGCCCCTTCCAAGCTCAGGGTTGCTCTCTCGTCCTGCTGCCTGCAGATTCAGATGTAGAACTCTCAGCTACTTCTCTAACGCCATGTCTGCCTGCATGCTGCCATGTTCTCCACCATGATGATAGAGTGAGCCTCTAAAACTGTAATCAAATCCCAATTAAATGGTCATGATGTGTCTAGAACATTAACTAAGACACTTGGTCATGGAGTTTTATACCAGCAACAGAAAAGTGACTGTGGTCGTTTGAATGAGAATGCCTTCATAAGCCTCATATATTTGAATGCTTGGTCCTTAGTTGGTGGAACTTTATGGGAAGGATAAGGAGGTGTGGCCTTGTTGGAAGAGGTGTTACTAGAAGTGGGCTTTGAGGTGTCAAAATCCCACGCTGAGCCCAGTCTGTCTGTCTGTCTGTCTGTCTGTCTGTCTGTCTGTCTGTCTGTCTGTCTCTCTCTCTCTCTCTCTCTCTCTCTCTCTCTCTCTCTCTCTCTCTCTCTCTCTGTGTGTGTGTGTGTGTGTGTGTGTCTGTCTCTGTCTGTCTGTCTGTCTGTCTCTGTCTCTCTCTCTCTTTCCCTCTCTCCTCTCTTTCTCTCTCTCTCCTGTCTCTTCTCTTCTCCTCTCTCTCTCCTGTCTCTTCTCTCTCTCTCTGCCTCTCTCTTCTGTCTCTTCCCTTCTTCTTCTTCTTCTTCTTCTTCTTCTTCTTCTTCTTCTTCTTCTTCTTTTCTCCCCCCCCCTCTCTCTCTTTCTCTCCCTCCCTCCCTCCCTCCCTCCCTCCCTCCTTGTGTTTGTGGATCAGATGTAAGCTCTCAGCTACTGCTTCAGCACCATGATTGCCTGCCTGCCTGCCTACCTCCCTGCTGCCAGGAGACACTCAATGACAGTCATGGACTCACCATCTAAAACTGTAAGCCCAGTAAACTCTGCCTTCTACAAGATGCCTCGGTCATGATGTCTTACCACAGTGACAGAAAACTAACCAAGACACTCACCACTAAACTTGTGGTGAGTTATCACTGTTTTCACAGACATGCCCATATGTGCACACGCACACGCCTACTCATAGTATGCATCTTTAAACAACTAAGAATCACACGATATCTACCATTTTACAAGCTGCTATTTTTGTTCCACACACCCATCCTTTGTAAAGAAACGTAAGTTTATATCATAATTTTTCATGGAAGTACAGTATTAGAAAAATTTAATTTTACTTGATCATTCTCCCACTGTGTTAGAGACTCAGAGGCTGTTGTACATTTTTTCCTAATCACAAGCAGTGCTCCAGTAAAAGGCTCTTTAAATTACATCTTAGGAAAACGATCATTTCCTGAGGATAAATTCTGAAAAGGAGCATGCTGGTTCTAAGGGATGCACTTAACATCAGCTTCCTCTCCCCATCATGGCTCCAGAGAGGTCTATTTTCTGGGATCCTCAGCAAAAGTAGTATTGCTGATTTTTCTTAGTGTTGGCCAAAAGAAAACACATGCACAAAGCAGCATTTCTTATTGTTCTAAGATTTATTTTACTTCTGTGTGCATGTGTCAGTGTCTCTGTGTGCATGCCACATGTGTCTAGTTGACCACGGAGGCCAGAAGAAGACACTGGACTCCTTGGAGCAGGAGCCTCGGGCAGCTGTGAGCTGCCCAGTGTGAGCGCTGGGAACTGAACTCAGGGCCTCTGAAAGGGCAACAAATGCGCACAGCTGCTGAGCTGTTTCTCCAGGCCTGCATTCCACTGCTTCAGTCCTGGCTCTGCTACTACTGAATTAGGACATCTTTTTATTTTTTTATTTTTTGCAAGTCAAAGATATAACTGTTTATTGCAGAACATGGTATTATGCAACTGTTTATATTAAATATATTTGAATAATAAGGTATGACTATTTGGTTGTTCACAGTATCATATTGTAATAATTATTTGCTATTTAATGAATCTTTCCAGAATAGTAGCCCCTCACAGTGTTTATGATAAAGGCATTGTTCTCAGATCACCTTGATATGGCCTCTTCTCCTCTCAGCTAAGTGGGTATAGTTGCCTAACCTCAACCTTCCCCAGGCTAGACCAAAGGCTCTTTTTTGGTTCAAAAGGAACATACATGAGTGTATTTGAAATATAATTAGATTCTGAAGTAACATTCATGTTTTTAAATACTTTCTGTCCCTTTTTCATTTCCTTCTCAAGACAGTTCTGTGACTTTAATATGATTGCTTTTCCAACAAGGAAACTGAGGCATGAAGAGTGACTTGTCCACTTAGGGAGGGCACAATTTGAATCCAGGGGTTTTGATGCCGGCATTTCCATGGCACCAAGCTGCTGCTAGGAACAGGAGCCACTGCAAAGGACACACAATGTCCCAAAGAGACACAGTGGGTGAAACACAAGGCCCTCTAAGGAGGCCGTGATTTCTATGTCAGAAGGAACAGGTAAAGTTTTAAAATAAAGAGCTGGGGAGGTGGCTCAGGGCTTAAGAGCACTGGCAGCTCTCCCATGGGGGCCCAGGTTTTGACTCCCATTTCTGCATGCTAGGTCACAACCATCAGTAACTCCAGTGTCAGGGAATCCAACTCCTTTCTCTAGCCTCCAGGGGCACACATATGGTGCACAGATGCACATGCAGGCAAAACAGCCATATACCTAAAACATAAATAAATAAATATTTTTAAACAGGTTTTAAAATAAAAACCATGAGTCCAATACATGCCCTCAAGGGCACTGGAGTGCAGATGCTTCTACTTTGGGCTTCATCACTCTCAGCCAAAGAATGTGTAAGCAGGAAAGAATTGGTGTCAAGATAGGAGGTCAAATTCTCTGTGACAGAGATGAAAGAGGCCCCAAAGTGTGAGACACTCAGTGGTCACCAAAGGCCAACTGAGACAGTGGCCTCAAGTACATTGCCTCATAACAATAAAAATTAAAGACCCACACTCTCCTGAGAGTATGGAGAGCAGGAACAAACTTTATTAAGAAGAATTACATTGAAGTGAGAAGTCGAGGAAAAGTCGAAACTCCTGAGAGTATGTGAGTGTGAGGGAGCATCCCTAAGAGAGGAAAGAGCCATCAACTGCCTTGGTCGAAGGCTTTTTATTTCTGTTTTGTTTTGTTTTTCTAAGACGGGGTTTCTCTGTTTTAGCCCTGGTCACTCTGTAGATCAGGCTGGCTTTGAACTCACAGAGATCCTCCTGCCTCTGCCTCCCGAGTGCTGGGATTAAATGCCTGAGCCACTATCACCTGGCTGAGATGATGGCTATGGGATTGGCTAGTTCTCTGGGATATAATGGAGAACCCACATGTTCTATGTGTGACCCCATGGTCCATGGCCCTCTGATCACGCTCTACTTATGCACTGCTCACCATGTTAGGCATGGTCAAAGCCACCCTCTGTCGATTACTGGCTCCAGCTTTGTTATTTACTGATCTTGATGGCCTGCTGGCTGTTAGTCACTCAGACAGAGTTTTTTCTCTCTGACCTTGAAGGTATCAGGTGCCCACATGTACATTATACGAAGCCCCCTTCCTTCTCACAGGACATGCTCAGCTTGTAGATTTACATGATATCAGTCACCAGGATGTAGCGGCAGCCAAGCTTGGTTTCCCGACATGTGGCTCCTCATCTCTGAAGTTGTCTGAGGTGTTCTCCTAGGCAGAAGTTTGCTGTTAGGGGCCATCTTTACTTACAGTTTAATCTGCCACAATTAGCTGTACTAGAAGCAAGAGCATAAGATAGGACAATAGCATCTCACAAACTTTCCTCAAGGGCTTGAGGGACCAGCTGGTCTGCCATCACGGGCCCAGGGTCTTATCTTTCCTTTTATCTATCTAGTTTAGTTATCACATGTCCATCCACAAGCCTTCTTATTTATCTGCCTCCATGAGGTAGTTTGAGTGAGAATGGTTCCCATAGGCTTACATATTTGAATGCTTGGTTGCCAGCTGGTGGAACTGTCTGGGAAGGATCAGGAGGCATGGTATTTTTTGAAGAGGTGTGTCACTGAGGGTGGACTTTGAGGTTTCAAAAACTCATGCCACTCCAAGTTGACTCTCTCTGCCACATGCTTGTAGACCAGATGCAAGCTATCAGCTACTGCTCCAGCACCATGCCTGCCTGTCTGCTGCCGTGTTCCCCACCATGAGTCATGGACTCTAACCATCTGGAGTTATGAATCCCACATAATAGGCTTTATTTTATCAGTTGCCTCGCTCATGGTGTTTTGTCAAAGCAATAGAAAAGTATCTAAGGCACTCAGGGTTAAACTACACTCTTCCCACTCCAGTTTCTTTTCTTACTCCAACATGTGAATAAATTGCGTTTTCACCATGGCCTCCTTTCCTTTGCTATCTACAGAGAGTTAAATCATTGTTTCTTCCATGGAGTCTACAAAACAGAAAAGCACCTTTCATCACTCATGACGTGCAGTGCTTCCTAGCAGTGGCATTATGAAATAAAAATTCTATTAAGACACTGTCTTGCTCTTATGCTTCCTACACTCCAACTGGCCGGAGAAGTCCAGGCTTAACACGATTGGAACATGGCAACTCTGGGCCGTCCCATGCAAAGCCAGAATAATTAACTATAGAAAGTGGGTAGTGTTGTTGAAGAAATAGGTGTGCTAGAAAGTCCCAGAGCTTCCTGACTAGCCAAATCGATGAGCTCCACATCAGGTCAGAAACATTTTTATTTTCTAAAGTTTCTGCAATAAGCATTTATTGTTTTTTTTTTTAAACAAAACACCAAGAAATTCATGTAAATATTTCTGCCAACCAGTGTTAAAACCCAGCAATAGGTGTACGGTGGTTGTCTTAATGACCATGGCAACTCTTGTAAAGCAAACATTTAATTGGGGCTGGCTTACAGTTCAGAGGTTTAGTCTATTATCATCAAGACAGGAAGCATGGAGGGGTGCAGGCAGACGTGGTGCTGGAGAAGGAGCTGATCAATAGGCAGCAGGAAATGAATTGGGTTTGAGCTTCTGACACTCAAAGCCTATGCACTTAGTCAAGCACCTCCTCCAAAAAAAAGCCACACGCAAGGCCACACCTCCTGATAGTGCCACTCACTATGGGCCCATGGCGGCCATTTTCTTTCAAACCACCAGTTATCTAATGATCCCTCCTTTCTGAAAAACCAGCTCATCCCTAGGCACAGAATTAACAACAGGTTATCAAAAGTGCTACTTTTAACCCAGGAACACAGGCCTCTCAATGCCTCCATTGCATCATTGACGCCATCACTTAATGGGGGGGAAGGGGTAAATACTGAAGCTCAGTTCATACCGACGTGGAAGGCTGCTCTGCAGCACCAAGGGCCACTGTTTACCATGCATTTTCTGCACAAGGTCTCTACTCCAGGAACCTCGCAGTCATCTCACTTGCCCTCAGGACGTGTAGAAGCTAGGAACGGAGGGGTAAGAACCATTACTGTCATTTCCAAGCCAGGCAGTGGCGGTTCCGAGATCAAAGCCACTTCCCCCGGCCCCAGCATCATGACTAGTAAGTCCAAGGACCAAGTTTTAAAGGCAAGTCTGCCTGCTTTCATGGTCTTCACTAGATTTTTTTTTAAGTTACGGTTTTTCTGCATTCTTTGTTTTTTTTTTCATCTCCATTCTCTTTTATGTCTTCAGTCCTGTCCTTCTGAGAGACTTATATGTTAATATTTACAGAGAATTAATCCATGTGTTAAAAAGTTCTTCCCAAAGATTTGGGTCTAGCATAGAAAAAGAAATCCATCTAGGAAATTGCCTGGGATGAGGTGATCAGTGACATTTGGGAGAACTAAATATATTCCATTAAAAGTAAAGGCAAGGTAACTCTTTGGTGGTGATGCCAGTTGGCTTAATTATGATGTGGCATCACAGTATACACATGTACCAAAACAGGATGCTGTACACTGTAAAGAATACATAATTTTTTAGTTGTCAATTATGCTTCAGTAAAACAAGACAATTATTTTTAAAAAACAAAGGCAATAGAGCACTCGAATTTTCTTACTTCTTAATTCCCTTTATGGTATTGATTATGCTCTCGTGCCTGTGTGGGAGAAGCTGCATCAAGGCGCACTGCTCAATCCCTTCCCACCTCTTCATTCTCATCCCGTTGGTAGCTTGGAGCTGGCCATGGCAGAAATACTTACACCAAGGAAATGAGCAAATATCACATACAACACTTAATTTGTTGTTTTGTTGATTTTCCAGGCTTCAAAAAGTAGTGAGGAAAGAGTCAATGAAGTTGATTAAACCTAAAATGGTGTCATCCTTTTGTTTATTTGATTTTTGTGTGTGGTTTTGTTTTGTTTTGTTTTGCAGATATCACAAGGTGAATATACAAAAAATAGAGGGACCATCCTCTTGACTATTACACACTTCACTAATGAAGCAACTGAATAATGCTCTGATACACGTCTTTGCTGTGTCATTCATGCTGTAAAACAAGAAACTTCTTTGCTGAATCAGATTGGAATGAAACATTTACTTGTAGTATGAGTTTGTCTCCTTGTGGTTGAATTACAACCATAGGCTACATTCTGTGATCATCAACTGACAATAGATTTACAGTAACATGTGTTACTATTTTCATTTTTACTTGTAAGTTGTATGCTTTAAATATTTATATCAGCAAAAAATAAAAAACTATAGTAAAACCTTTCCCCCTTAGAGTTAGTTGTTGAACATTTGAAGAGCATTGTTAAAAAGGCCCATGAACAATCCCTGTCACACTTCAGTCTGAGAATTACAAAGGCAAGTCTTCAGGGATTCCCAAGGAACTGCCCAAAGAGCAGAATTTTGGGCTTTCTTATTTTAATAAGTAATGAACACCTTATTATTACTTCACAAACCAAAATATTTATGTTATGGACTCAGAGAGTGTGACATTTACAATTTTCCCGTGGCATTTCGATAGAATTTACTAGTAGCTAACACACACATGAGAGGATTCTTCAACAGTGTGAGAAACTAAGAAAGATTTATTCTCTAACAGCAGACTAAAGGAAAACTGCACCTAGAAATGGATTTAGTGAGCATACTTGTTGAAATGTGTAAAAGAAAAAGATGTCCTGTGTAAGTAATCACACCTACATCAAAATTAGCATCAATGAAGTATAGAAAATACTCATTTACAGTCCATGTACATCACTGGAAAACGTTCTGATGGAAACGCTGTGGGTAGAGTTTATAGTTTTCAGTCACATAACAAATGGTGCTAAACAGTGCAGAAACATGTCTTAGTCCCTGATTTCTTAAAGACGCTTTGAACTCTGGACCTGCCTTTTAGATAGAGATTTAGAAGCACTCCCCTAGAACATGAGCTAGAATGCGAAAACATCTTTCTACATCAGAAGCATCACTGGACCCTTGAAAAACATTAGCTGCAGTGTCTTTTCAGGCATCTATTCATGCCTGATGCACTGCTGCATGTATGCAGCACCATCATTGCCGATTTACAAACCCACCTCCAGTGATGACCACCAGCGCTGCAAAGCCAGCATGGTTCATGGTCGTCTTTTACCCAGTCAGAGTTCAGTCAGTCCTTGAACTATGGCCACCTCAGGAGGAATGGAAAGGGGAAACAGGAGCACTCCTTTACAAGCCTAGCACCAGCTGACTTCACCCCAGTTTTCTTATCTTACTTGGCTACTTCCTACATGGATCAGGAGCAATGTTTGGCTCATATATGTAATAGTGAGTCAGTGCAGAAGGCCTGGGAGATGGTTACCTCAGTGAAGGGCTTGCGGTGCAGGCATAGAACTTGACTTAAATTCCTGGACCTTATGGAAAAAGCCACACTTGTTCACAGCACTTGGATGGCAGAAACAGGTAGGTAGATCGCCGGGGCCCATTGGCCAGCTAAGCTAGTGGAATTGTTGAGTTCCAGGCCAGTGAGAGACCTGTAGCTCAAAGGCAAACAGAACAACAAACCAAAAAGTGAACTGTGTCCTGAGAAAGTACACCTGTGTTGACCTCTGACCTCCACACACATGCAGATGCGTGAACATGCAAACACAGAAACATACACGCCGAGTCACTCAGACTTTAAAGAACATCATATAATTGTTACCCCTACTATTTAAGACACATGACTATCATAATTGGTTAACATCCATGGGGTTCATGAGTGCAAATGAGCTTCCTTTGCAAACAGGACTCCTCCCCCTAACCCCAGATGTGGAGATCAAAGACGCATTACAAGTATACACACCTGACTCTTCAAGTCCTCCAGATATAAAGAGAAAAGCAATCTGTCCTAAGAGGCTGTGTGTGACGGGAGCAGGTCCCAAACAGACAGTTTTGTCTGAGGGTGTTTCTGTCTTTCATGTTTCAGAAACTTTGGGAATCCAGGCTCAGGGTACTTTGGGGGGTGGTGAGTGACTCAAAGAGTAGAAGGGTGCCAGTTACATTCCAGAACACAAGTGATGACAAGGGTAACAACAGCCAACCCACACACAGGGGCTGTTGCACATGCAGGAAGGATGGGCACCGCTGCCTTGGGAGGGCAGTAGATGGATGGGGAAGGATTGATGGATGGACAAGATTTTGAAACCACGTGGTAAAGCTGTTATGAAAAACTGCAAGGCTGTTCACAGCAGAGGCACTTTTTCCAGATTTAGAGTTAAACAAACAAAGACAAAGGATACACTAAAAACAATCGAATGATCATTTAACCCAATCGGAGAAACACAAACATCCAAATAAGACCAGACAAGATCTCCCTTGGGTCCATATGGAAATTGCTATCAGCCCACTCTTGTGATTTCCATAGCTTCTAATTTCTTCTTTCAGTGACTGGAAACCAAATACACAATTTTATCCTCCTTAATTCCCACGCACTAGGAATTGGGAATTTCCAATACCACAAGCTAATTAAAGATACATTATCTGAGTGAAGGCCACCCTGCAACTCACCTGGCATAGAAGGGTTAATCACATACATTCACTGTCCGAACTTAGGCAGGAATAATAAGGGCAAGGAGCCGGCCTTTATGGCAACCTTTCTGAGATTATGCTGCTTCTTCAAAGCACAACAGTTAAAAAAAAAATTTTTTTAAAGCCATGCAAATGGAGATGAATGGTACGCAGGCCACTGAGGTAATTAAAAATGTATTTCCCATCTCCTAGTAATTGAATTGTGTACAAGCTGCAAGTTAATGAGGTCATCTACCCTGGAGCACTGACAGGGAAGCAGGAATAATTATCTTTCAATTTTTTCCTATGTAGCAATTAATTTTAACCATTCGCCTACAGCCCACTTCCACTCCCCTCATCCAGTCAGTCAAAGTCATTGCTAAACTGAATTGACAAGCAATTGATACGGTGTCGGCCTGGAGCTGCCGAGGCAGGCAAGGTAATCAAGGGGCTGCAGCTGTTAAGGGCTAAGCGCTTCCAGGTGAACGTCGCCTGAGATTTTGCATTCTGCCACTCGGAGGACACGGGACACACCGTGGTGCCTGACAGAACATCTGGTGCCAGGTGGGCCGGGAAAGGGGCACTGCTGACTTGGGAAGGCAACAGAAGGATGGACAAGGATTGATGGATGGACAAGTCTTTGAGACAAAATGTCACTTACAAAAACTGTTCTCAAAAAAAAAAAAAAAGTTGGGGGAGGAAATGTTTAGCCACGTGGTCAACTTGTGTTGAGTTTATGGGAATCACTGAACTTCTTGGAGATTTTGGGGCAGTTGTTAGGGTCCTGCAGGCCAAGTCTTCTAGAACTTGCAGGCATCAAAAGTTTCCTCAGTCAGTTAGCTCAACGAATGCTCACTGTTGCTAGGCAACCTCATTCTAGCCCAGCACAGTACTGGGAATGGTTTTTCCACATCCACCACTGTTGGGCCATAATGCATCACGCATTGACAGGTATCAGTCTACCTGATGTCTAGGTCAATCCTAAGGCTTGTGATCCTACCAATTCTTCTTTATCTAACAGGCACAAATGGAAAAAAGTATCATAACAAATATCTAAATGAAGAGACTCCTGTGATGCTTAGATTCTTGGATTAACTCGAATGGACAAAGGGATTCCCAGAGAGCTAGCTTGGCATTATCTTTGGATATGCCTGTAAGGAAAAGCTAGTATTGGCCTCAATGAGCTGAGTCGTCTATACAATATGCCCTTGTTCAATATGGGCAGGTGCTGTGCATCCACTGAGGGTCCATATGAACAAAACTATAGGAAAGGAGAATTTTCTCTCTTCTAGAGCAGAGACACCTGTGTCCGCATGCCCTTGAACACCAGAAATCCAGACCCTTGGGCCTTCACACCCCAAGATTTATAACAGAAGTCCTGAGGCACATCAGTTGTAACCCAGCTTTTATGTCTTTGGAAGCACAGAGTCACACCCCTGGTGTTCCTGATCTTCTCAATCAGTGAACATCTTGGGACTCCTCAACATCTGTACTTTCATAAACTGCTTCTATTGTTCATCTGTATGTTACTTAATGATCTACCACCCCCACAATTAGGACACAAAACAATTTTTGTCATCTATCTATCATTTATAATGTATTTATCAGCTCCATAATTTCATGTACCTATTCCACCAGTCAATCAATCTACCCATCTATTTATCTATCTTACCGGTTCAATTTCTCTGAGAATCCTGACTAACAGAAGGCCTCCAGGCCTTACCCTGTCTAGATTTGCTACACCTCTAAATAGGTCTTTTAAAAATATTTTAATTAGATGTGTCTGTGTCTGTGTGTGGGTATGTGCACATAAGTTCAGGTGCCTGTGGAGCCTGGAGACATTGGATATGCATAGAACCTGAGTTACAGGTGATTGTGAGTCCCCCTGATGTGGATGCTAAGAATCAAACTAGGTTCCTCTAGAAAAGCAACAGGCACTGTTAACCTCTGAGCCATTTCCCAACTCTCTACTCAGCTCTTCATGCCAAGTAAGGGCTTAACACTAAGTCCTATGAGGAAAAAAAATACTTAATGCTAAATAGCAGCATCAGGACTAAGTAAGTGCCGCATATTGCATAGTGCTAAACCAAACATGAACTCATGGCTCAGCCTTGGTTTGCTGTCCAGATACAAGTATTGACAGAAATGCCCCTCTTCACATGTCCCTGTGTTGGCAATAACATTTGGCCATGGGGTGAATGGGGTGAAGGGGAGGACAGAGTGAGGACACTATCGTCAAAGCCTCAAGCTCTCCTCGTTCTTTGAGGACATGTTGTCCATCTTACCCTTCTTCTGTAGGTGTCCAGGATGGCTGACGTAATTCAAGTATCCAGAAGCATCCCACTAACTCCGCCTCACTGACCATGGAGTTGCTCAGGAGGCTCAGAGTTAGCACTGGCAAGTGACACCATCAGGAAGTGTGGGCCCCTAGGAAGCTTGCTGAAAAACAGCACATGCACACAGAGGGCGTGGCAAGGCCAGGCTGAGTGCACCCTTCTCCAGGCTCCAGGCTCAGCAGGTTTTCAGGAGAGAGCCACACCAGGCAGAATAGATGGCTGGAAATCACACGTGCACAGATGCTTGCGCAAAATGGATTTCCTTTGGAGAGAGTGCCCTAATAGTTTTGCATTGCAGAAGATTGGCTTGTCCATGGCCAAATGAAAATTCTCATAGGCTCTCCATCCTGGCAACAGGCATGTGGGAGGGGGTGTCCTAGGTATAGCAGAAGGAAAGGAGGTGGAGCTTCTTCTCTTCATCCCTTAGGCTTTATTTGACTCATTTCCTTAACGTCTGTTGTCATTTCCTCAAGGGGACTACAGAAGGGAGGACCCTTGAGTCTAGACCTAATCTGATCATTGTAGAAGTGACTCTAGAGGATTCAGGGATCTGAGGCGGAAGAGGAGTCTCCCTCAAGGTCTGCTTGGGATGAGATACAACCTTCTCTGAGAGAACTGAAATGTCCCAGGATAGGCAAGGCAAGTGGAGATTCTCTCTGCATCGGTGACACAGAGCTATGCAGCATCTCAAAGCAAGTGATGAGATTGCAGTCAGATCCCAGGGAAAGACTGTGACTGCACAAGTGTGCACACACATAGCACACATTAATGGAGGGGCTGGGAAACAGACTGACACTCTCGTGGCTCCGCAAGGTGAAGGGGCCACCAGCAGGACACTCCACCATCCCCTGCTAGAGACAAGCTGTTCTGCCTCTGTGCTGATCCCTGGAGCCAGTATACAGTGCGACACAAAGAAACCTGGCTCCATTTAGGCAGCCAAACTGCCACGTGAGGAAAATCCTTCCCGGACAACAGATTTCTCTGAGGAGAGTACAAAAGGATGGACAGGTGGCTTCCCATAGAAACGCGTCACCCACAACTTCATTCCCCTCCACACGCCATGCTGCCTGGCCAGGCTTGGAAAGAAAAACTCTGGCTTCAAGTGGAGACATATTTTGAAATGCAAAAGTACCTTTGGAGTTATATGAGCATTTTTTAATTTGTTTACTAGCGATAATGAACTTCTCGTACATTTACCTTTTAAACTTTTATACCCTTTCTTAATTTTCCTGTGAATAACCTTCCTTCACTTCTCAGCTTCTTAGGACATATTCATTTTCCAACTGACACTTTAAAGTTTTTCATCCTGTAATTCTGTAAGATGTTGAAACATTTTTTTTTGCCAATTTGTACTACAGCCTCAATTTTTTTAATTTTTTAAAATTTATGTGTACATGTGTTTTTCTTGCATGTATGTTTGTGTACAGTGTTCTTTCCTGGTGCCTATGGAGAGGAAAAGAGCATTGAATGCCTGGAACTGGAGAAACAGGTGGTTGTAAACTACCATGTGGGTGCTGGGAATTAAACCTAGGTCCCATGCAAGAGCACCAGGTGCAGCAAGTGCTCTTAAGCAATGAATCATCTTTCCAGCCCATGTACACTCAACAATTTTGATAAATAGAATTTTATTTTAAAATGAACAATTGTATTGTTGTATTCTTCCTTTATGCAATTAGAAAGGAAGCGCTGCGTTCTGGCCTGTGTCACACTAAGAAAGGAAATGCCCATGTTCTTTTCCTTTTTTTCCTTTACAATTTTTTATTAAATATTTTTACATGTACATTTATATTATTACACATATATACAATAGCCTACCTACAGCAATATAAACCACGAAACAATCAAGAATTATATAAATGTTACATTCATAGTGTTTTGGCTATTTGTATTTGGCAACTTTGAAGAAAACATCTTTCCTATCTTAGTGCATCTAAAATTCTGAATGTAAATCAGTATCTATCATATCTCATCATTATCAACTTAGAACATCTATCTAGACCTAAAAACATATTAACCCCTTGTTTGAGCATTTTAATTCAATAAATAAAGAAGTTTCTTGGCGGAAGGGAGGTAGACGATGATGGTAGCCACATGACGAATAAGCTGCTACTTATTAAGCAGAATAGTAATGGTAGCTTCAATTTACTAAGTACCCAGTACCTGCCAAACTATGATTTCCATGCCTTCTCTAACTTGATCTTCCCAAGAACCCTCGGGGCTGCTAGTCTGTGCATGTCCCCATTTTTAGAGGAAATGGAGGCTCAAAAGTGTTCTTATTCACGTCCCAAAGGCTAGGCAGCTAGCATGCCAGCGGGGGCTTAAACTGAGTCTACTTAATTCCAAGCCTGTGGTGGATCTCTTCTCCCTATCCAACCCATCACTTCAGGTGTGTGTGTGTGTGTGTGTGTGTGTGTGTGTGTGTGTGTGTGCATGTGCGCATGTATATGTGTGTGCACATGTGTGTGTGTCTGTGTGTGTGTGTGTGTGTGTGTGTGTGTGAGAGAGAGAGAGAGAGAGAGAGAGAGAGAGAGAGAGCATAGGAGTGTGTCAGTGCGAGCGTGAACACATGAGGGTGAAGTGTGTGCACACATATGCCCTAATACATAAAATAAAGCACCCTGAACAACTAACTTTTCAAAAAGCAAGCAGAACCAGGACAGATCTTGTAATCTCTTGTAAGGACAGACTCTCTCTAACCTCTCTAACCGTTAGGCCTACTTGACTGGGATATTCGAAGAGATGCCGCCTGCACGCCTGCCCTCCCAGGTAAAGCCTGCTTTCCTTTGAGTCTCACCCTCCTTCCCTTCGGAAAACTCTCCAGTACTGAATCTTTTTTCTTGTTTTACTCAGCCTTTCCACTTGAACTGTGGCCACATAGTTTTAAAATATGCACTTGTCTTTCCGATCTTTATACATTAAAAAATAATTAAGAGTTCCCTTGACTGCACACTACTCTTTATTGCCAAGCTGTCTCATTGCTTTTTGGTCTATACTTGTTTATCTTTCATTTCCTCTTCAAGGCGGCTTTCCTTCAGGAGATGTGCTACAGCGTAGCACTAAAAGAGACCTGATCTCTGTCTCTCCCTCCCTCCCTCCCCCCTCCCACCGTCTCTCTCTCTCTCTCTCTCTCTCTCTCTCTCTCTCTCTCTCTCTCTCTCTGTCCTCTCTCCCATAACCACACTACTCCTTTCTTATTTTGCTTATTGTTTCCACCTCAATGAAGTTTCAGAACAGCTTCATGAAGTGAGTTCATCCCTACACCCACTCTAAAGATAAGGAAATGGAAGCCTTGAGTTGCTAAGTACATTTCCCTGAGTGACAGCTCCTTGGCTGGTCTAGGACTGGAGCCCAGACACAAAACACAGCCATTAGCATCCTCAAGTTCTAGAAGACGTGATCCTGCAGATGCAGATACCTGAAAGGTCTGTATCCTTGATGCGAAAGAGACTAGGCAAACAACTGACCTGACATGCCCTGCTTCTATGCTAAGTATGCTAGCAGAGAAGGACATCCATAGTCAGGCCACAGGTGTTCAGTTGCTGATAGGCAAAAAGAGTAGCTAGCAATTGCTAAGTACACAAAGTACCCCACCAGGACCTGCTGTATGACCCTTCACTTTGTGCCTAATTTACGACATCTGTATAGAACACAGTGCTAGAGCACCACACTAAAATATTATTCACAGCCGGGCAGTGGTGGCGCACACCTTTAATCCCAGCACTCGGGAAGCAGAGGCAGGCAGGTCATTGTGAGTTTGAGGCCAACCCGGTCTACATAATGAGTCCAGGACAGCCAAGGATACACAGAGAAACTCTGTCTCGAAAAAAAAAAATATTCACAGTCACCTGCCTCCCCTACCCCCATGCTCCCTGATCCCTGACCCAGAACTTCCCAACTATAAGCCTAATTGTCATTATGTCTCAGCATCTCCTTCTTCTCTCCAAGAAACCTAAGAGTTATCAAGTCTGTTCTAACCACAGAAGACTGAGCACGGCTTAGTAGGGATTCGGTTCTTCCCAGACCCTTCTTTCTTCACAGGCAATCTCAGGGGCCACAGGCCGTCTCCCCAAAAGGATTTAAAGCAGCTATATTTTGACTGAAATAACTGTTTTTCAATAAATACACTTGGGTATACTGATACCACTAGCCCCCAAAAATCCCTGGGCCTTTGGGTGGAGCCTAAATGCTTTCTCACACTTTACCTTTCCTGGTGTTCCTGCTAACCCCACGTGATCACCACTGTACTGTGTAATGGAAGTTTTGCTTTCTTTGTAAACTCAGTTATGTTAGGTAATATGCTTTTGTTTTAATCCCATGTGGGATTTTAGTTTGTCCACAGCTGATAACTGTCTCCTGCGGGGCCTGGGCTTTGCCAGCTGTTAACAGCCTGCCTCACGTGGCACAGAGGGGGCGTGGTCTAGGACTCTGAGGAAGATAAATAGACCTGGAGAGAGAAAGTGTGATATGAAGTGGTGGTGTATGGCGTGTAGCAGTTTGGAGAGACCAGAGACCAGTGTGGCGAATGCAGCGGCTCAGAGGAGACTGCCTGCCGCATTTGCTGTTGATAGAGATTGGTATTGCCCCAAAAGAACCCAACTGACCCTAAACAGCCAGGAGAAATAAAGGGATCTGCGTCCCTTTTTCCCCTCTCACATTCTTTCTCATACCCAGGGCTAAGGGGTTGGTGAAAGGGAAGCAGAGGCGTCAATACTTCCAAATAAAATAGAGTTTAAAAAACGAGCATCCACAGTATCACGTGATCTTCAGTGTACCACGTGATCTTCAGTGTAGGTGTTATCCACCTTCCTCTCATCTAAGCGTCATGAAGTTGTCAGGGTTACAGAGATGGCTCAGTAGGTAGAGTGCTTGTTACACATATGCGTACCTAAATTAAGATCCTAAACGCCCATGTACAAGATGGGCATGGAGCCATGCACTTTGCGGTGGTTCATTTTTTGTCAAACTGACACAAACCAGAGTCATCTCATCTGGAAAGAGGGAACTTCAAAAAATTACCTCCATCAGATTGGCCTGTGGACAAGTTAAAAATTGAATGTGCATGTGCATGTGCATGCGTGTGTGTGTGTGTGTGTGTGTGTGTGTGTGCGCGCGCGCGCGCGCGCGCGTTGGTTTTGGGTTGGTTTTGGGTATTTTCTATAACTCTCCACGCGCGCGTTGGTTTTGGGTATTTTCTATAACTCTCCACCTTATTTTTTGACACAGAGGCTTTTTATAGAACCCGAAGCTCACTGTTTTGGCCAGACTAACTAGCCAGTCTGGCGTTCTCTTGTCTCTGCCTCCTGGGTGCTGAGGTTGAAGGTATGTCCTAGTTTACTTTCTATTGCTGTGAGAAATCCCATGACCAGAAACAATGTGGGGAGGAACGGGTTTATTTCATCCTACAGCTTACAGTCCAAAGTGGAAGGGAGCCATGGCAGGAAGTTAAGGAGGGCTGAAGCAGAACCGTGGAGAAACACAGGCTGTACACACACACACACACACACACACACACACACACACACACACACACATGATAATTCTTTAAAATTGTCATGGGACTAAATTTAGAAAATAGGATAAGTAAGATTAAACTTACTTCCTTGATTTCCAACTAAGTAGTCCTTACTTTCTGTGATTCCTAGCTGCCCTTCTTTGGGTCCAGAAAAAAACCCAGGGGTATCAGTGGGTAACGGGCACAAAAGAACCCAGGAGAATCCTTGAGGCGGGAGAGGCTGGCAGAGATACCCCCAGGATAATCTTCTCCAGGGATGCACCCTATTTACTTTGACTTATAGCAGCATCTTCAAAGGGTTCCTGAGTGCAAAAACATTGCATTCACTAGGAGGAATGAAAATAATTACTTTTCATCTTTAAAAAAAAAAAAAGAAGTTGCAAAATTTAGGGGATGCCCAAGAAGTACCGAAGGAAGCCAGGGGTGAAGGGAGGGAGGGAACCAGTCTGCCAGACCAGTGTGGACCTTTTCAGCCACTGCAACAAGGACAGCCCGCTGCCGCTGGCTGAGCTCCATGATTAAAGCAGCTGCAAATTAGTTTCAGCAAAGGTCTTTCCCCTCAAATTGAAAAGCCCCGTGTAATGGAATTTCATAGACGCTGCTTGGGAAATGACTTCATACCTCACTCTGGTGAGAGCTGGAAAGCAGCACACGCCATGAATCCTAAGAGGCTAAGTATTCCTCAGGCTCAGCCACCTGATTTACACATCTCAACACAGAGACACCATAGTCACTGCCCCGTGAACAGTGTCTTATCTTCCTCCAACCTGGGATATTTACCTGCAATCTGCTCTGTCCTGCAGCTACTCCCTGGGGTTACCAGCTGCAAACTGATGTCCTCCAAGAAGGGGGACACTCGCTGGTGGAAAGAGGAAATCAACTCTCAATACTTAGGAGGCCACTGAACTAGCTCACAAGGCTCAGGAAGCTTAGAACTTGAAAATCTCCAATAGGTTGTACAAGAGGTTGCAATTGCCAGGGCAGAGATGCTTCCCAGGGGCACAACCTGAAGTTGTGCTGGGAGTTCCAGGGATGCAGCTTTTGAGAGTCACCACCCAGATGGGCTTTTCAGTGATGCAGTTGTCTTTGGGTTGGTCACCCATGCTCCTGTGAGTTACAGCATTGACCTCATTGGTTTGTGAAGTTAGAGTTGGATGCATTCATTTCTTTGGCCAGTAGTTGGCGCTGTGTGTGTGTGTGTTGAAACTGATATTTCTTTATGTCTGCCCAGGATGTTCTACAACACGCAAGTACCCAGATTTTTATTAAAAACTCTAGGGTTCCAGACCCGAGCAAGATTTCCAGTAGAAATGACAAGAGCCAAGTGATAGAGCTGTGCTGCGTGCCACATCGTTTTCACTGAGTGCCCTAGAGTTCTCAGGCCTCTTTCCAACACAGTGGGAACCACATTTCCAATAGTTGGCAGATCTGGGATAAATCAGTGGAGAGCCTGATTGACTACCATTTTTCTAGATGACAAAAACTCATTCATGGTTGCCAGAAACAACATATCAGCACCTACTATGAGCCAGGCACTACACAACACGTGTGGCTACTGGTCATGCTCAGAGTTTGCTTATAGTCAAATCACGGAACCTGACATATGAATTTAGCTAACACAAGGAATTTGAAAATAAAGTCTGCCTTTCACTCATTCATGAGGCCTCAGGACACACAGAAAGGAATTAGATATGGTTGGTACATGTGGAAGACATCTTGAGAGATGCAGGACACAGGAAGCAACACGCTGGAAACAGAGGGCACAGCATGGACAAAATCCTGCAGGACCAGGGTGTATGGTGTAGAGAGATCATGAACAAGGCCCAGAGAAAGGAAGATTCATAATCCAGGAGACATGAAACGAGCCACTCCTTGCAAAGCTTCATAGGGGGAGCAAAGGAATTAAGTGCTTATACATAAATTACGTCATGAAAACGTGTGGTGGGGAGGGGGTGATTGAACAACAGCCCTCCAGATGCATAATGGAGGCCATGTTGGAGCTGTTTGCCAAACACCTTTTCTTTCTTTCTTTCTTTCTTTCTTTCTTTCTTTCTTTTTTAAAGCAAGCAAAGTGTTGAGAACAGTGCCTGTCCCACAGCCCAGAATTGTGATCACATCAGACATTCAGGTAACCAGTCTCTTCCCCTAAAGCTTTCCTTCCTACACTATTGCACAGTAACCGTTCAAACTTTAAACAGTGACGTCCCCAGAGGAATACGCCCTATGACCCTCTGGCAAACAGCCCAGCAACTCAAACCACAGCACTAACAATATTGAGTTAAGGTACCAGTTCCAGTCGTGGGGTTGTCAGCACACACCTGACTTCTTCTCCCTACATAACTTCTGCCTATGATAGATGTTTAAGTATGGGCTTTAAAAATCACATGATTTAATATCAAGTCACTATGGACATCAGTGACTACGTATTGAGGATGAGGGCAGCCTAGGAAATGGTCTCACATTTTGTGGCAATTTAGTCACTTAAAAAAACCATTGTGTTCATTTTGTTAAATTATTTGACATTTGTTCATCAGTCTATATTGTCCCAAGAATGTAATGCAAATTTTTAAACTGTTACCAATGTTTTCTCTATGCCAACCACTCTACGCTGCTCAGGTATAGCCTTCCAGAGCCTCTCCCCCTTGCTTCCCAACCAACAGGCCAGAGGCCTTCACAAGCCTACCTCCTACTTTGACCACAACTTTAAACATGCAACACATCCTTAATTACACTCCTGGAAGAGCTGCATATGAATCCACCAATATCCTTGGACCACATCAGCATGGACTGTATATATATAGTTACTTTTATCTTTTAAAGTATGTGTATGTTTGTGCATCTGTGTGTGGTGTGTGCATATGAATGTGGGCACCAGTGGATGCTAGAAGAGAGTGTCAGATTCCCCTGGAGCTGGAGCTACAGGCAGTTGTCAGCTTCCCAACGTGGCTGCTGCGAAGTGAGCTTGGTTCTTCTGCAAGAGCAGCATGCGATCTTAACCATTGCCATCTCTCCAGCCCCATGGATTACGGTTCTTCAGCTGCATGTCAAGACTTTGACCAAACTGAAGGCAGCACATCTGTGCCTTTGATGCAAGGGTGAAGGAACATGGTAAAATAAAAAGCTAGGGCCAGGTGCTCATGCAAGGTAGCAGCCAGCAGTGCAAAGTCATATCAGGTAAAGGGAAGAGTCAGATCTAGGGTTCCTGTGCGACCTAGCTTGTCCTTGTGTGAGCTTGCGCTACCTGATCAGCACACAGATTCACTTTCCCTTTCCCTTTGGGGACACAATTCCCCAGATATCTTTTCACTTAGAGGAGGCCTTGCGAGTTCTGCCCAGCGGAGGGTAGCTAGGAAAGTGGGTATCGTTTCTCTGTCAGGTCCTCCTTGAAGTCTCTCCTATTTCCCTAATGAATGAAGAAGACCTCATGGATTTAAAGCATTGACCTGGGACAGCCCAGGATTTAAACAAGAAATAAACTTCCATTGTGTTAAGTCACTGAGCTCTGAGGATAATTAACTACAGCACCCCACGCTGTTCACTTCAACAAGGGCAAACTAATAAAGGTCAGCATTTGTGCGGTGGGCAAATACCCTAGCCACACAGCCATTTCATTTGATGTGCACTGTGAAAATTCTTGATTTGAAGACATTTAGGGCAATGGATGCTCCTGCTGTATGCCATGAGGTCCTGGGGGAGATGGTTTTTAAAAGTCCAGAAAGCACTAGGTAGTGTGAGGGCCCCTGTGCCCTCTTAGCAACTCACATGGGTGCCTTTGGGAAAAACATCTTAGCAGGTCAGTTCAAGAGCACAACTGGGGTCTCACACCTGTCCCGTTAGGATGGGGAAAGACCCAGGAGCAGCATCCCAAGGCGCGCTTGCCCTTTTCTGTGTGTGACAGGGACTAGCTGGCAATAATCAGCAAGGTCCTTTTCATGTGTGCTCTGGTCTTGCTGTGAATAATAAGATGATTGGTTGTGTATATCCCTTTTATGGCTGTTCATTATATCGCCCTAACATAAAGTAATTTAATTTCAGTGGGATAATTAGAGTCTCTCTAATCTAACTGATAGTCTGACTGAAATGAGATTCTCAGAGGGAGATTTGTGTATCAGGAGTCTGGTGACCTCCGGCCCCAATTTTCGCACAATGTATTAATCTGACAGCCCGACTTCCCAGGCATACTCTATCTGTAGATTCCACAGTCTGTGGGTTAGAACACACCCGCCAATTGGATTACTTTATATATAATGAGATTTCCCTGGGCTCGGGGAGGCAGATCATAATATTTTAACTGAGACCGTCACACCAGCTGGTACCTATATGCTAACTCAGTCCCTGAGACACAAATGCACTGATGAGGAAGTGTTTTTTCTGTAGGGGGGTGTTGGAGACACTGCTTAGCAGGAGACATAAAGATGGTGCCTTGTGACATGCCATCCTGTCTGCAAGATCCCAAAGACACCTTATCTTGGCTGAGGGCCACAGGAAAATAGCCTGGCTCTCACTTACTCCCACGATGGGTGGGGATCACTTAAAGAATTTGCTCACCAAGCGTGGGGAAAATAAGTCCTGTGCCTGCTTCCTAGTCTTCAAAAGGTCCCCAGTGGATGACTTGATTCATGTCTGTCCCCAGCCAGACTTTTAGGCCAGTCACCTGAGATAGGGCCCTGGCTCTATGGGAACTTGCAGATGAAAACACGTCCCACCATGCATCCATCAGGTGTGCACAGGCAGCAGGTAGTGGTCAGGCACCAAAGTTGGCTTCCAGGCTCCTTACATTCTTCTGGTTATATTATTCATAACTCCACCATGCATTTCCTTTATGTTTCTACTAGAATCTAAAGTAAAAGGGGGAAACATCTATTTCATTGAAAGAACTAAAATGTTTTCTTTCATGAGATGAGACTCCTGAGGCTCCTCTGGTTTCCCTTGGATTCTTCGTTGTTTGAAGGCCCAGAGATCAATCCCATACTCCATTACAAAAACAGCATTGAGTGAGTGTCTTCTGATACGTCCCTTATTTTCTACTTTCTTGGTTTCCTGGTTCTAATAAAAATGTGTTTAAATGTGTTATATTTGGTAAGCAATTCTAAGTTTAAATTAGAACAAGTATATCTTTTTTTTTTTAAGTACAAGCATGAACTATAGAAGCCCCTTTGGCAAACCCTTCAGTGGGGATGGGTTACTCAGTACATATCATTAACTGACATTTAAGCATGACACATTGACCCTTTTCTAAGCAGATCAAGAGAAGTTATATTAGCAGCATCATTTTATAATGTGTGTGTGTGTGTTCATGTATGTGTATGTTAAAGTGTATGCGCGTCTGTATGTGAGTGTACCTATGTGTGAAGATCAGAGGTCGATAGTGAGCATCTTTCTCCACCTCTCTCCACTGTAGGCACAGCCCCTCACTGAACCCGGAGCTCCTTGGTTCAATCCCTAGCAATCCTCATGGCTCCACCTCAGCAACACTGGAAGAATAGGTATGTGCCTGTGGTCCACCTCGCCTGTTATCCCACCACTGAGTGACATCCAGCCCACTCTGCTTGGCCTGACTGTCATCAGCACATTGCCTTAGAGGCAGAGACAATTCTTTGCCCCCAGCCCTTGGCATCTCTCTCCCAGCCTGATGGGAGGGGCTTAACAGATTGCTTGGAGATTCTCACACCCTCACACTCTTGAGGCACAAATCCTCTTTGACAGATAGTGGCTCAAAAAATCAGAGGAGAAAAGAAAAGAATGTTTCAGGAGGCGTTCTTGGCCAGGGAGGCCATCTACAGGCTATTTAGGGACCCCCCCAGGGGACACCCCATTTCTTGCTTGTACTCTGGATCAGATCACTCATGTCAGGTTGACTTTCATACCTGTGCCCTGCCTCTCAGAGGTCCTCACAATTGATCCATAACAAACCACCTACAAGGAGGATCTAGCCTCATCTCTGCTGGGGGTAGAGGCCGACATCAGGGCTAAGACACTGTGATTCCAAGCCAGAGAGGCTCAGATTTAGGATGAGATGCCACACCACTGCAGGAATAATGGCCAAGGCGCATAAGAATTCCACTTAAAAATTCATGCTGAATTAGCTGAAGCATGGACTTAAACTAGAGAAGAAATGTAAGTGCACAGATAAAATAGAGGTGGGGAGTGACAAGAGAAAGCTGGTTGGACATGCTCAAACTTGCCTGTTGAAATGGGTTCTGAGATACTTAGTTTCTGTTTGAAAGATAAAAGTAGTGTGTAGATCCCTGATATAGAAAATCTAGGGTCCTGTGCAAAGTCCAGTAGTAGGAATAATTTAAGGAAGGCTGTGGCTCTCATGGGACTGTGCATCACTTCCTATTGCAGGCAAGAAAGGGAAAATGAAGGAAGAGGTAAAAACATGAGGTGGCAGAAGGCATTCCTGTTGGGTCTGTGTTTTCCCTAGTTTCATTTTTGTTGCTGTAGTGAAACATCCCTGACAAAAAGCAACATGGAGGAGAAAGGGTTTATTTCCGCTCCCAGTTCCAGGTGGTGGCCCATCACTGCAAGAGAGGAGCCACAGGAAGTAACTTGAAGCAACCAGTCGGCCAGAGCAGAGAGCAGTGAATCCATGTGTGCTCACTTGCTTTCTCCTTCCTCATACTGTTCAAGGCCTAGGGAATGGTGCTACCCATCGTGGGCTGGACTTTCTCACATCCGTTGACACGCAAGCCAATGCCCACATCCAGTCCGATCTAGACAGTTCTTTTCCCAAGCAATTCTAGGTTGTGCCAAGTTGGCGATTAAAAATTAATCACCACACAGCTGTGTGCTTTTGCTCCTGTCTAAGAACCAAAGGATGGTATAACAAAGAGACTCAGTAGAGCAAGCCGCCTATCTTCCAGCAAAGGGACTGGGTTCACCGTGCTCTTTTTCTTCTCAGGAACCATGGAAATGCCTGCTGCCAAAGCCATCTGCTTCACTGATGGGCATTCAGTGACGGACCCCAAGCCCATGCCATCCCTCTGTCTTCTTCAGTTGTCCTTGCCTTCTCCTGCTCTCAAATTTACTCATTCCCAGCTGAGTTGTCACTGGTAGGACCCTGATTTCCCCCCAAAGCCTGCTTCCTGGTTCCCTGGTATGACAATCTAGTCACCTGGGAGAATAGTCAGGCTAACCTCAGGATTGCCCAGGCCAGCAAGAGCCCCTTGCATGCATTCACACCGAGGACAGCACTCTGGCACCCACCACTGAGCATGTTGGTTTCTCCAGGGTGGCTTTCTTGTTTTCTGCATAGGATGCCATGTGAATGGCTTTTGAACATAATACCAAAGCTGCAGATTCTGTCTCAGGGAACTGCTCCCTCCTGGTGCTCTCTAAAGACTACTCCAAAAGTTAGGGAATATAATCCAGTGAGAATATAATAACTAACCCATTTTTCATCACTATAATGAAATAGTCAAGCCCGGGTAACATTATAAGGAAAATAGTTTCATTCAGCTCACAGTTCTGGGGAGTCAAGGTCATGGCATTATGACATCATCAGCTCTGGTGATGACATCATGATGTGTTGTACCATGATAAACTGAGTCATATGCAGAAGTCGCATGCCAAGACAGGAAATAGAAGAATATGTCAGGCCCATCCTTTTAAATGTCCCTTTAAGATCAAACAGATGAACCTTTGGGGGACAAATCACAGTCTAGATGATGGCAATTACTTAATAGTCTCCACTCCGATTGCTCACTGCATCTGCAGCGGCAGCAGAGGGACCTGCACACAGTGTTCCAGTTAGGCGTCATGTCTATCCACTCATCTCCCCGGTGAAAGGCTCAGACAATCTGCTCACCTGAGCATCCCTAGCCTTCCACACACATCTGTCGTGTTGTCACAGGACGGTAAGCCACTTAATTCCCTTGGGCATGTTAGGATGTAATCTCAGACTCTGGTTCATCACCACAAACACTGATGATCACCAATGAAGGTCTCACTCTTATTGGCTCTTTTAATCAAACAAGGAAACTGAGGCAGAGAAAGAACACCTACCCTGAGCCACAAAACTAACAAAAGAACAGGGAGCAGATGGCCCATCTGATACCAGCCGTGCTCTCTAGATGTTAAGCAGTGCTTCTCCCTGTGGGCAAAATAAAACAGATTTTCCTTCCTTTGTTTACATTCTGCCACACAGTAAAATAAAATGTAGACATAATTATCCATGCACCTCGCTAGGAAAAATACAAAGCAAATAGATCCGCATTAGATGGACAACAGATTACCTATTTACTCTCCTTCCAAGAAGCCAGATTGGAGAAAGTAAGGAGAGGCCTAAAGTAAAGCAATACAGTGGGATGAGGCTGTGGCTTAGACAATGGAGCTGATGCAGAAGCACAGCCAAGGAAGAGAGACACGTGACCCTTCTGGTGACTAAAGAACACTCTCCACTACTGGGTAGTGTGCAAAGGAAGCCACAGGAGGCAAGGCCCCCTGTGTCACTGGCCTGTCATCACCCTGCCTAGTCCCAGCCTCAGACCCATTTCTCCACACTCTGCATTTACTCTGGGAGCCCCAGAGCCTCGGCATCTGGCTTGGTTTCATGGGAGGCAGTCCCATGTATTTAGACTGCACAACACTGCCATCTCCCTTTTAGTTTTTAAATTTATTCCAACACCTGTGTCACCAGAGCGACATGTTAAGAGGATTGCGTTGTTTTCCTGCCTGGGCCTTAATCGACACATTTCATATGTCCTATCCACAGCTGTTAGAAAAGATGCTTCAGGATTTCCCGACTTCTCTCAACCATCCATGTTGTCTAACTTCGGGCACACTTCCCTAGCATCCGCCCCGATCATCTCTGCACTTTGTGGACATCCATAGGGAACTATACAAAAAATTTTAAGCTGAGCTGAAAATCCTGAGGCTGAGGCCACCCAGCTATTGACAAAGGTGTGTCTGGACTGAAGGTGAGGCACCTCTATAGTGGCCAGCACTTCCCCATACTCCTCTCCTGCACTCCTCTCCATGCAGAGGCCTGTTCTGGGCTCTTTCACTGTTTTTTCTTGCCCCCTATTCTCCATTTTTTTCCTTCCTCTTCCCCAGTTTCCCCTCTCTCCCTCATAAGACAAGATGTCTGCCCACTTTTTAAAAAGGGATCCTATTCTTGACCTTCAAGGACTAAGCTTTTATAAGATCTCTCACCTGGCTAGTGGTCGAGCCTCATCTCAGCAATGAGAGTCTATCCCTGCTTTGCTAAAGACGATGGATTTACCTTAAATATGTTGTAAGAGTGGGATCCAGGAGATGCTTCAGTCAGTAAAGTACCTGATGAAAAAGCTTGAGGACCCGAGTTCACATCCCCACCCCCAGCATCCGTGTAAAAACCTGCACTCATGCATGCGCCAGCACACGCATCATTTTATAAGGCATCTCAGGACTTTCTCAGGGTGCAGCGGACTGTCAGGTGCAACATGGATAGCATATGAAGGGGGAACTAAGAGTAGAAGGTGACACACCCTTATTTTTCAGGGCAAGACAGCCAATGAGAGGAAAGAGTGTGCTAACAGGCAAGGCACCAAGCCTGACAGCAGCTTGCCTTCTCTTCTAGTATTCTGCAGATGGTGAGTGCTATGCATTCTGAAGATGGTGAGCACTATGCATTCTGCAGATGGTGAGCGCTATGCATTCTGCAGATGGTGAACACTATGCATTCTGCAGACGGTGAGCGCTATGCATTCTGCAGACGGTGAGCGCTATGCATTCTGCAGATGGTGAGCGCTATGCATTCTGCAGATGGTGAACACTATGCATTCTGCAGATGGTGAACACTATGCATTCTGCAGATGGTGAGCGCTATGCATTCTGCAGATGGTGAACACTATGCATTCTGCAGACGGTGAGCGCTATGCATTCTGCAGATGGTGAGCACTATGCATTCTGCAGATGGTGAGCACTATGCATTCTGCAGATGGTGAGCACTATGCATTCTGAAGATGATGAGCACTGTGCATTCTGAAGATGGTGAGCACTATGCATTCTGCAGATGGTGAGCACTATGCATTCTGAAGATGGTGAGTGCTATGCATTCTAAAGATGGTGAGCACTATGCATGCATGGGGCTATGCACACTCGTGGGCTTATCAACAATATCCTTGCCTGAAACATTCCTTCACTCCTTATTCCAAGAGAAGGGGTTCAGGCAGTTCTGGAGGATATGTCTGGAAGAGGAAGAAAGATGGCGGCACAGGCCATAGTTTCCCCCAAGTTCCCATGGCTGTGACACATGGAAAGGGTTAAGTCACCCTCGAACAGTTTATCGCTCATCAATTGTAATTAAATATGTTTATATTAAATTATGTTTTGTAATTAATGTAAAATCCTTTAGCCTATGCCGTTATTAGAACCAGATGCTGAAGTACCAACAATATTTCAACATGACTGTACTGCCTCGCCAGCTGTCTGACTGTAATTACTTTAATCTCAGCTTGTTATCTAATTATCACCTTTGTAAAGGGAAAAGTACTCTCTAATGCTTCCTGATTGTTTCGGATGATGATGAAGAGCGGGGAACAGCTGTCAGAGATCTGGCTTTGCTTATCACAGTGGAGGAACTTATCCTGAAGTGTATTCTGGGCCAAACTGTGGAGGAAGGCATGCCAGGCGAGAACAGAGGACTGGCCGGCGAGGGGAGGCAGGTGGTGTGTCGGTTAAGTGTACAATCCTGTGTATGAACTGTGAGGTGACACCTTCCTCCCCCTAGCAATGCCCAGGGGACAGGGATCTCAGTCATTAGAGACTCAGTACCTTGTTGGCAGTGGCCTTACTGTCCCGAGGATTGTACAGAGTAAGCATGGGAAGCCGCCTGCAATGTGGCATTTGACAATAGGCATGTACTTGGTAAATGTCAACTGCTCACCCTAAAAATTAGCCACTTGTCAGTCTTGGCTGGGGAGATATCTCAGCAGATAAAGTGCAAGTATGAGCAGAAGGAGCTCAGTTCCTAAAAAGCCCAGCAAGGCTGTTAGCATTGGTAACCTTAAGGCTGCATGGCAGAGACAGACGGATCCCTGGGGGCTTCCCGACCAGACAATCCAACTGTCTGTGAACGCCAGGTTCATCGAGAGACCTTGTCTGGAAAGATAAGATGGAGAGTGATGGGGAAGACACATGAGGTTGACCTCTGGCCTCCAGACATGTGCACAGGCATACACATGTAATGTACACACATACACACACGCGCGCACACACACACACACACACGCACACACATACACACACATAGTGTGGCACATACAATTTATACCAGGAAAGCAAGTTTGTGAGGGGTGGGACAGTGGCTCAGTTAAGTACATGCCAAGCAAGCCCAAGGACGCAAGTTCAGGTCCCCAGCACCCATGTAAAAAAGCACGGCATGGTGGCCCACACCTGCAATCCCAGAACGGGGAAAGCAGGCTCAGGGCACCTGGGACTAGCTGGTCAAATTGCCCAAAGAGACTGATGAGCTCTAGGTTCACTGGGAGACCCTATTTCAAAGAGCAAGGTGGGGAGAGACTGAGGAAGATGCCTAACACGATAAATGAAAGTTGTTCTGTGTTCCCTCTTACAGAGAGAAGAAATGTGAGTCTCCGAACATGGAAATCTGCAATCTGAGTAGGAGCCCTACAGCAGGTAGACAGATGGAGCTCCTCTGCAAAGGAGGAAGGAGGCAGGATGGAAAGTAGCAGCTCAGCGCTTGCAGGTCTAAAATTTCTCACCAGGTCATTCAGTTAAAAACTTCTGTAGTCAAAAGAGAAAAAGTAAAAAGAAAACGCAAGTTGGAAGAAAGATTACAAATTACACACACACAGACACACACATACACACACACACACATACATAGACACAGACATATCCAGAATACATAAATAATTGTTATAACTCAACAATAACAACGATTCCAGAATACATAAATAATTGTTACAACTCAACAATAACAACAATAAAAACCGAACTAAAGGAAGCAAAAGATTTAAGCAGACATTTTCCCAAGAAAGGTCTGCCAAAGCCAGACAGGAAGTTTCTTGGTACCATTAGTCACCAGGAAAACAGGATCTGAATGGAAACGTGACACCAATTCACATACAATAAAATGACTGCAGCTTTAAAAACTTGCAATAACAATTGTTGGTGATGAGGTAGAGAAACTGGAACCTCCATGCCCTGCTCATAGGAAAGCAAATACATATACTATGGGACACACAGTTGAAGCTCCTAAAATCATTACACAGAGATGCCATACCACCTAGAAATTCCACTTTAAGCATGTACCCCCAAAAAACTGAGAAATGCGTGCACACAAAAGACTCACACAAAATGTTCATAGCAATATTGTTCATTACAGCCCCCAAGTGTGGACAACTCTAAATATCTGTCACCAAATAAATAATGTGGCACACCATACATCATAGTATTCAGGAATGAAGTACTGGGAGAGGCTGTAAACATGAACCTGGCAAACATCATGTCAAAAACACACATGCAATGCCGCTCACATGCAAGGTCCAAGAGAGGCTGATTCGGAAAGATGGCAAGCAGATTAACGCTGCCAGAAGTAAAACTGCTAACAGGCATATAGGGCTTATTCAGGGGAGTGATGGGAATATTCCAGAATTTGATAATCATTCTAGTTACACATTGTAAATATACTAAAACTCACTGGACTGTTCATATTTTGAAATGATTAAAATGGAGGCCTGGAGAGACAGCATGGAAGTTAGGAAAACACACTGCTCTTGCAGAAGACCTGAGTTGGATTCCCAACCCTCACAACAGCCTGTAAATCCAGCTCCAGGGGATCTGATGCCCTCCACTGGCCTCCACTGGCCCTGCACTCACATGCACATACCCCCACACATACATATACATTAAATAAAAGATACAGATCTTTAAATGGTTGAAAGGCTTTCATTGTCATGTAAATTTTACCTACTTCTTTTTTAAGGCTGCCAACATTTGTGACTGGAGTTCAGTCACACCAGAAATCCTGGGAGTCTCAAAGTCCTGTGCATCTCAAAGTTACCTCAGTCCCACAAAGGCTGATTTTAGAAAGGGTCAGTTCATGAGAACCTGTCTGCCTATAGAAGCAGTTCTATGAGGCAAAGAAATGCTGGTTCTGCGTTCACGTGTGCCTCCCAAGGACTCAAGCCAAGAGGCTCAGGCTATCCACTAATGTTTTTTGCTACTCTGTCACAGCGAGAGTAAATGAGAAATGGAGTAAGATACATCATGGTGCCAGGCATAGAGAAAGCTCTCAATAAATGTGAGTTATTTGTGTAGAAGACTCAATAAGGTTTAACAATTTTATCAAAACTGTATACCTCACTGCAAGACGAAGATAGACTTCATGCAGCTCTCTCTGTAGGACGCAGTCTCTCCAATAGACAATTAAATTAACCCAAAATCTACTAACCACTCTTGCAAGCATGCTGATCAGATGGCAATCAAGTCATCAAGGCATCCAGAGGATATAATAAACAACTTTACATCTCTCCTCCCCCCTACCACGCATCCTCTGTGGGGAAGGCAGCAGCTTTTCTCACAAAAAAGGCCTTGAGGGTGGATGTTAATGTCTGCTCAAGTTGCCCAGCATCCGAACATCATGTGGTTTGTTATGTAGGTGTTTATTTGAGCTTCAAATAAACACATTTACTGACAAGTTAGTGCAAAAGACCAAGATATGTGAACACCTGAGGCCCTGGGAGAGACATATTACTCACCCACATGTCTAACCTTCTGTTCTCCTTTGAAGAGCCCAGTATCCAGGCAGCTCCACAAAAGAGGTGTGTAGCAGAAAAAAAACTCTACTCCATGTCTTAAGCTAGGGTGTACAGCAAGGTCAAAGTGAGACTCGTGCCTACCTGATCAGGTAGTGGTTGATAATTGTGTCGAAGTAGCTGTAGTACACAGTATTGTTCACGTGGCCGTACTGGTCATTGTCCTGCCACCTGGTCTGGATGGGCAAGAAGTATCCATAGGCCTCCAGTTGCCGATGGTGATCCTCGGCTCTTTGGTTGGCTGATGACGTAGATAAGGAACGGGTGGTGTTTCTAGGAAGTAGCCTCCATGCCCAAGGAATCATAGCGCTTGCTGCTTCTGAATTCCTTCTAGGGAAAAGCAACCATGGATATGAATGTCCGTGAGACATCTCATCTTAGTTTTAAAAACAACATTGCATACAATTCGACCACTGGTTTCAAAAAAGACAGTAGATTTCTTTCCCAGGAAATGAGGCTTCCAAGATAAGCTAGTCTTCATCATAAACTCTAGGTACTTTCTTAAAGGACCCTTAGTGATAGTGAGATGGCTCAGTAGGTAGATGTGCTTGATGCCCAGGCTGGCAAGCTGAGTTTGTTCCCCTGGACCCACATGGTAGAAGAAGAGCATAAAAACGGATTCCCTCAAAGTTGTCCTCTGACATCCAGACATGCAGTGTAGCACGCATGCGCACACACGCACGCACACACACACACACACACACACACACACAATTATTTTGAAGAAAGAACTCTTCTTTTTTTCATGTCATACAGAAACAGACAATGGGTTTTTCTGAGTTTTAAACAAAGAGATTTTAAGGGTGTTTGTATAGATTCTTTTTTTCTACAAAGTATTTTCTAATCTAATGAAATCTGTGAAGTACTCAAGAGTATAAAAACACAGCTCAGGTCATCAATATAAACTGAAATGTTCATCAAAAAAATATTATAAAGAGGGTCTGACGACTGTAAGATTTTTTAAGCACAATACATTTTTAAACAAGTTATATCTTACAGAAAAAATTCAATACACTTTTACAAAAGGAAAATGCAACACTACCCATCATTAACAAACATTTCCATGTATGCTATTGCAGTCTCGTAGATCTGGGTGTACATTTTAAAGTGGTATTCTACTGTATGTGTTGTTTTGAGCTCTTTACTGAACAATAGACCTAATGTGTTTACATATTCATCTGCCTCTGTGGCAGCATTAAATTCCATTATATCTCATGGCATTGATGCACCAGAATTTATCACATCCCACACTGATGCATATTTAGTGTTTTGATTCCAGTTTGGGTCATGAGATGAAAATCTTTCCAAATAAATCTTTATATACGTATTCACCATTATTTCCTTAGGCTAAATTCCTAGAAGCAAAATTGCTGGGCCAAAGGACAAATGAATTGTTAAGGATTTTGATATAAATTAATACCCTCTGGAAAGACGGTACCAATTTGTCCCCTCCCTAGCAATGCATGAGCAAGCCAATTTCCCTGTCAATTGTAAAATGCTTTGTCAATTTGGCTGTGTTCTCTCATTTCCATATAAATTTAATGAAATGTGCTAAGTGGAAAGATGACTGCTACTACTAGCAATGATGGAGTAACTCGGATCAGAATAACCTTCGGTGTATGTGAGAAGATGCCACAGAAGAGCTGCTGGAAGCTATTAAGAAATGATCAAGGTGGGCTTTACAGACCACAGCCTAGGGACAGGGTGACACACCCAAGTAAGGCACTCATTAGCACTGATTGTTCTGTCAGGTTCTAACAATAGCTGAGGACATATTAGCAAGCTAGAAATGTGTGTGTGTGTGTGTGTGTGTGTGTGTGTGTGTGTGTGTGTGTGTGTGTGTGTGCTCATTCCTTGCTGTCCAAGGAATAGAAGCCTGAACCTTAAACGTACTCTGAAAATGTTCTACCACTGATTCCTCAGCCCAAATTTGTGATGTTCTTACTACACTTAGAAGAAACAAATGTGGAAAAGCCAGCAACATTCAGAAGGAGGGCAAGCTTCAGAGAGAGACTGATAACACCGTTCCTATTAAGGCAGTCAATGAGGCATAAGCTCATTGAGTGAGACAGAGAAAGACCCAGCAGGAAGCACAATGGTCATTGAGGCTGAAGGTTTAAGAAGAAAATAGGAGTCTTATGGTGCTAATGATACAAAAATCAGCTTTCAGGGCTTCTGAGGAGTACGATAAAAGCTAGTGGGTGGAAAGACAGGGTCTCCAAAAAGCATGAAGAACTTTACAACTTCCACAATAAAAAGATTTTTTTAAACCCAATTGAAAAGCCCACTAGGGCCAGAATGTAGCTCGGTTGGAAGAGTGACTGCCTAGCATATACAAAGCCCTGGGTCCCATGGCCAGGATGACATAAACCAGGCACAACAGGCATCCTAGTCCTAAGAGGTGGACTCGGGAGGATCTGAAGTTCAAGGTCATCCTTGGCTACATATTGAGTTGAATAAGCTATGGAACATTCACACAGTGGACAGTACACACCTATAAGCTGACTCAAAGATATATGGAATATAAAAACTTAACAAGACTAACTAAGAAACCAAATAGTCCGGTTAATAAGCAGGGTAATGAGATGAAGAGATAGTTCTGGAAAGATAGAATACAAATGGCCAATAAACACATAAAAAGTGTTAAGCATCCCTAGCCATTAGGAAAATGCAAATTAAAAGCACGCCCAGATTCTCTCCCTCCCCAGCCAGAATGTCTACCATTAATAAAATAACAACAGATGTTGGGGAATATGCATAGAGAGGATCCTTATACAACCTGGAGTAATATGAATTAGTAGTTAGTCAATACATTGTGGAAATCAGTATGGAGCAAAAGATAGAAAGGGAAAAATAAAAATAAAAACAGTTATACCACTCTTGATAATAGGCCCAAAGAAATTCTGATCAGCAGGCCCCAGAGATACTTCACATCAATGTTCAATGTTCAGGTGTCTGTCAAAAGATGAATGGATAAAGAAATGTGTTATGTTCAACCATAAAGATGAATGAAATCACATCTGTTGCAGGAAAATGAATGCAGCTGGAGATTAAGAAGCTAAGAGAAATAAGCTAGATTCAGAAAGACAAATATTACATGTCTCCTCTTGGAATCATAGATTTTTACATAGATATAAAATATGCATATAGTTCATGAAAATCAAAGTGACACCAAGGAAATGAAAGGTAATAATGAGAGGGACAAAGGGAATGTCAAACTATATGATATTCATGTATGAAAATGTCCCTATGAAACCCATCAGCGTATTCAAAGAATGTGAAAAAGGCATGGTGTTGATTTCTAGGACCTATTTACTCCCAAGTTCCAAAATGGAAGTGTGAAAGAGCGTCTATAAAATGATCCCTTTCTGTTTAAAAGAAACTACAGGGCAAAACGGTGCACATGTATTTATTTACTTATACATATAAACATAAACTCTGGAAGGCACATTAACACAGTGAAGGCAGAGGGAAGGGAGGTGACACACATGTCTGCTGGTATTTGGGGGTCATTTTGGTTTGGGAATGATGATATTATTAATGAGAAGAATATAAACCCAAAATGAAATAAAGACAGAAACAAATCAATTCAGTGATTTTTTTCACATAAAAATATCACATAAGAAGACATTTTTGACTACACATTCTCAGTCTAGCTAACAAATATTGAACAGTGCAGTAATTAGTTGTTGGGTTTTTAAAAATACATTTTGTTAATTTATTCATATTACATCTCAATTGTTATCCCATCCCTTGTATCCTCCCATTCCTTCCTCCCTCCCATTTTTCCCTTACTCTCTTCCCCTATGACTGTGACTGAGGGGGACCTCCTCCCCCTGTATATGCTCATAGGGCATCAAGTCTCTTCTTGGTAGCCTGCTATCCTTCCTCTGAGTGCCACCAGGTCTCCCCCTCCAGGGGACATGGTCAAATATGGGGCACCAGAGTTCATGTGAAACCCAGTCCCCACTTTCCACTCAACTGTAGAGAATATCCTGTCCATTGGCTAGATCTGGGTAGGGTTTTTTTTTAAATAGAGATAGGGTTAATTCTGAACAGTTTCTTGTGAATGTAAACTTATACAAATGTGTAGAAACAATGAGAAGAGTGTGAACCAGATCCCTCACCTGGAGAAAGGACTTAAAAATACTGTACAGCGAGGCTGGGAAACGGCTCAGTGGTATGGAGGAGTGAGGGGGATGGAAGGACCCAGAGGGTTCAGGAGCCCCCAAAAAAGACCATCAAGGCTGGTGGAACTGGACCCAGGGGGGCCTGCACAAACTGATGCACCAACCAAGGACAATGCATGCAGTAAATCTAGACCCCCTATTCAGATCTATCCAATGGACAGCTCATTCTTCAAGGTTGTGGGGGAGAACGGGACTGCCTCTGACGTGAACTCTGGTGCCTATGAGTTGATCACTTCCCCTTGGCAGGGAGGCCCTGTGGGCATACAGAGGAAGGGATATAGACTATCTTGATGAGACCTGATAGGCTGTGGTCAGATGGTGGGGGAGGAGGGCCCCCTGTTAAAGGTCTAGGGGAGGTGAATAGGGTGGAAGAAGGAGGCAGAGTGGGAACAGGGATGATGCAAACAAGAGGGATAACAATCCAGGATATAAGATGAATATAATAAATAGATAGATAAATAAATAAATAAATAAATAAATAAATAAATAAATAAGAACATTCATTATTCGTTCAGAGGACTCAAGTTCAGTTCCCAGCACCTACACTGGGGTATTCATGACTATCTGTAACTCCAGCTCCATGGGATCTCTCTGACACTCTCTTTTGGCCTCCAGACACCTGTATATACCATGTGGCACATTTTCACAGAAACCCACACACATGCACATGAATAAAAAATAAATTTTTTAAAACTGAAGACAGAAAAATACTGGGCATAAAATATAAAGACTGAAATAAACTTTCAAGCACTAGATTAAATTTGTGAGTATTAGAGAGAGAGAGAGAGAGAGAGAGAGAGAGAGAGAGAGAGAGAGAGAGAGAGAGAGAGAGATCTTAGAGACAGTCTCATCAACCCTAGATGTACTAAGTATAGACACAGAAGCTGACCAGCAGCACCTAGTATCCACATTTTAATTTATAAGTACCATTATCTCCCATAAGAACCAGAAGATTTAAAGAAATGACTGATTCTAGTGTTAGAGCAGAGAAAGTTAGAGATGATCATGAAACACTGTTGAACCAAAGCAGTCAGAAATGCTCCAAGAACACTGGGACATCACCTACGCTCACAGGAGCTCTGTGGAGTTCCTAATGGCTCAAATCTGGACCACATAAGCATCAAGTACTATGTAAAAAGACCTTCAGAGCAATAACAGAAAGACTTACCCAATGAGAACAGAAGACAAGACAAAAGAACAGCATCTTGCAAGTAAATGGTTGAAAATTAGAATTCTACACACATGGAACACACTCCCCCCTCCCAATGTAGTTACTTAAAAACAATATCAACACTAAAATGGCTATCTCCTGTAACCAGAAAAGATTTCAAATGGGACTGGGACACCAACCCAGCCAAAAGCTCTTCAACCTGCAATTTGTCCTGCCTACAAGATGTGCAGGGGTAAAGCAGAAATTGAGAGAATGGCCAACCAATGACTAGCCCAGCTTGAGACACATGCCATGAGGGGGGGAGGGAGGGATGGGGAGGGAGGGAGGGAGGAAGAGAGAGAGAGAGAGAGACAGAGAGACAGAGAGACAGAGAGACAGAGACCTCCCCTGACACTATTACTGATACTCTGCTATGCTTGCAAACAGGAGCCTAGCATAACTCTCTTCTGAGAGGCTTCATCCAGCAGCTGATAGAAACAGATGCAGAGACCCACAGTCAAACATGGAGCTTGGGGAATCTTGTGGAAGAGGGGGAGGAAGAACTGAAGGAGCCAGAGAGGACAGGGACATCACAAGAGAAAAGCTACAGAATCAACTAACCTGGACCAATAGGGACCCACAGAGGCCAAACCACCAAACAGAGCATTCATGGGATGGACCTAGGTGCTCTACACATATGTAACAGTATGTGGCTTGGTCTTCAGGACTCCTAACAGCAGGAGCAGGGGATGTCTTGCCTAGTCATAATAGGAAAAGATGTACCTAGTCTTACTGTAACTTGACATGCCAAGATGGGTTGATAGCCACAAGGAGGCCTCTCCTTTTCTGAGGAGAAAGGGAAGTTGAGGAGGATGGGCGGGGGAGGGGAGGGGAGGGAAGAGGGAAAGCTTTGATAGGGATGTAAAGTAAATTAATTAATTAAAAAAATTATCACCTTCATTAGTATATTAAAACCTGCCTAAGAATGTCTACAACCAAATTCCTCAGACACATGGGAATAAATTTAAGGATCCATGTGTGTCCTAATGTGCTCAGTTGGATTGATGAAACGCTGACAAAAAAAAATTAGCTTATATTTCCAGATCACACTCCACTATTGAGTAGGGTAAAGGGGCCCAGGGGCTCAAGTTTCTCTCAAGGACCATGCAAGGACCGAAAGCATAAACTACAGAGGAATGCTGTTTACTGGCTCGTTCCTCTGACTTCATCCGAGGCCATCTGCGCAAGGATGGTGTCACTCATGGTGGGCTGGCCTCCCCCACATCAATCATCAGTGAAGACAATTCTCCAGAAACATGCTCACAGGCTATCACAAGCTACCTCAAACTTGTGGTGTGGAATTAGGAAAAATAGCCTGTCATCCAAGGCACACTTAAAGCGAGAATGTTCTGGGGCAGCAGAGATGGCTCGGTGGTTAAGAGCACCTGTTGCTCCTGCAGAGGAGTAGATTTTGTTCTCAGCACCCACACTGCCAGGTTTACAACATCCTGCAACTCCAGTTCCACACGATCCAACAACTACTCTGACCTCGAGTACACGTGTGAGCACTCACGTACATCCGAATAAAAATAAAATGAATTTTTAAGTGAGAAGGTTCTTGTTGTTTTGTTTTTCAAGACAGGGCTTCTCTATGTAGTCTTGGCTGTCCTGAACACGCTTTGTAGACCAGGCTGGCCTCCAATTCACAGAGACCCGCCTGCCTCTGCTTCCTGAGTGCCAGGATTAAAGGTGTGTGCCATCATATCCCGCTGAGAAGGTTCTTTAAAGTCTACATGTTTTAAAAATGAATTTTCCTAAGAAATCAGACTTGATCATTGTATCTTTTGTTAAAACATAATGCTACCCACATAAACACTCGAAAATCTCCACAGGAGAGAAGGCAGATACAGTGTTCTGGGTGGAATTCTGACTGACAGCCGTTGGGGAAAATGGAGAGGAGTCAGTCTTAAAGAGCAATCAGATAGAACTGTGTACTCAAGTCACAAGGGGCGGGGACATAATGCAGTGACAAGCAGCGATGACTCCTGCTTCACGGAAAATATACAGCTACTGATGACTTTAAGGCCATTCCAAACTCTTTGAGAATGTACCTTTAAGCCACTTAGCCATACAGAAAGTTGTCACCCTCTGATGGGCACTTTGCTGAAATCTAGGTGTGTGATGGGGGGAGGAAGAAGGGAGGCGGATCCTGTCTTGCAGAGACATTCTTGGGCAGCTGTGAAGATATTAGCTCTTTTACCCAATTTCTTCCAAGCTGAAACATAATAGTACATTATAAATCTGTTTTGATGTTACTTAATCTAATGAAAAAAATGTTCATCTTTTTGATAAGTGCTCATTAGCCATTTTTCTCTGACATAAACAGACAGGAACGATGTTCTCTTTGCTGCATTTAAAACCCAGCTCAGCTAATTACAGTGCAATGACTCAAAGAACAAAATCAGCGAGCTGAAGTTTCTCACTTGAATTGTCTTTATAGTTGAATTAAAAATCTAACAGAAAAATTAAAAGGGCTCCACCAGTGTGTTTTACACTTAGATGGAGCCAGGCTTAAATAAACAGAGGCCACGCTCAGCTCACAATGAAAGTTTCAATGTCAAGTGCTCTCTGGATTTACTAATAAGGGGGGATGCTGATGTGGGGCAGAAGCAGCACTCTCTTGTTTAGAAGCAAGACGAATATGCATGTACCACGTAGCCATTTTTCACTAAGTCCCTTTAGAAGACAGGAACCAAGATGCAGACAGCGTGTGCTCAAGGTTGGAGCCAGACTGCGACCCGAGAAAAGCGTGAGGCCAAGTGTCTTCCTGCTAGAGTCCATCTTAGGCAGCCAGGCTGCCCACACCCTGGTGCTTTTAGGAACATCAGCTCGTGTGAGCTTTTGGTTCACAGTGTTAATGTACTATAACAGCCACCTGAAGGAGCCAGAATGCCATGTCCCACGAATATCTGACTTCAGCTTTAGGGGAAAAAAAAACCCTTTAACAAGCAGAATCTGAACACTTAGCTATCCTAAAGGTGGTTAGGACTCCTTTTATTTACTTCTTTTATGAATACATTTTCAAAATTGTTTCTTTTATTTTTGAGATTATAAACATAAATATATCATTTCCCCCTTCCCTTTCCTCCCTCCAAACCTTCCCATATATCCCTCCTTGCTCTCTTTCAAATTCACTGCCTCTTTTAAAATTAAATATATATATTATGTATATATTACATATAATATAATTTTATGATATATATAGTATATTAAGTATATAATGTGTCTCTATATGTATGTATATATATAGATCATATATGTTTACACACACACACACACACATATATGAATAAAACCTGCTCAGTCTGTATAATGGTACCTATATGTATATGTTTTCAGAGCTGGCCATCGATATTGGATAAGTAATTGCTGTGATCTTCCCTGGGGAAGACTATTTTTCAGCTCTCAGCATTCCTTGGTTGCCTATAATTCTTTGTTAGAGTTGAGCCCTCCAAAGCTTGTCCCCCCAACTCCTCCCTAGCGTCCCTGTTAGGATGCCTATTGTTGCTGCCCTTGCTCAGTTCACTTTCAGGCAGCCGTGCTGGTTAGACCTTATGGTGTAGTTTCTGACAACCCTAAGAGACACAGTCTCACAGCAAACTCCAGGCTCCTCTTGCTCTTAAATCCATCTGCGCGTTTTTATTATAAAACGTACTTACTTGAAACTAGAAGTTTAGAAAATTATTCTGGATCCCTGGTGCATAACTCATGCTCATTGTGACCCAAATTCCCACCACAGAGGAGCAAGGAAATTAATTAAACACACCTCGCTTTCCTCCTTTCCCCTGGAAGCCAGGCTTTAAATGAGTACGTGCGGTTTTATTAAGGTTCGTTTGAATGAACAGCAAAGTAACAAGAGAGAAGCCCGCTGCAGATCCATCCGGTGTGTGGCGGCCCGTGTGAGCTCCTCCCTGTGTCAACAGTCCTTGGATGGACACTGTGATGCTTAATCGTCGTCGTCTATTTAAATGGATTTAGACTCACTTAGGAGACTGGTGCCACAAACAGCTGGATATTTTCAGAGGAAGACCATCCCATGGTTTGGGAGGCCACGTGAATTAAAGAGTTAGAAAGAAAGAAGCCAGCATCCCTTCTTGTCTGTCAGGCATGCTAGGAGCTGCTTCGCTCTACACCTACCCAGCACGATGGACTGGCACCCTTGAAGCCATGAACCCAGGAAGCGCTTCCCCCTTTAAGTTGCTTCTGTCAAACATTTCATCTAATACAGGAACTAAAGAAAAACATCTACATGTGTCTTGTGGTAACTCAGATTGCCTTTAGCTTTGTTGAATAGGGAGATGTCTCTCTTTCATTATCCAAGCTGTAAGCATAGCACAGCTGCGCCCGGTAGCAACATGCAAAGCTTGGAGGTTACAAGCTTTAAAAATATATCTATTTCTGGGGCTGGAGAGGTGGCTCAGCAGTTAAGGGCATTGACTGCTCTTCTAGATACATGCTCTTTGATACATCCCACATTTTGGAAATCGCCAGTTATTAATGGCAAACAGAGCAAAACACTATTGAAAACGGGAAGGCAGTGAAGTGGCCAATTCTGGGACTCTGGGGACTGTAAAGAGATTCTTTCCCACCCCCACCTTCCGTAACCCTCGTTCCCCCAAACAAATAAAAAAATCGTACAGTTCCTGCCAGGTTCCGTAGTAAGTAGTTCACCATGAGAAGAACAAGCAATTAATTGGCTTTGTTGTTTCCCTGGGGAGCACTCAGCTTCAGGAGGAAGACCGAAATGCAAATGAGGAATTGGAGATGCTATGCGGAGAACGCTGGTCCAGAGCGTGGGTCACCCTCACCTTGGACTTGCCTCGGCCCTTCTCAACTGGCTCCAATCTGAGCCTTTGTGTTTAATGGCAATGCTCCAGGAAAAGATGCCCATTTTACTCCCTGCCCCAACACCCTTGTTACTGTATAATATTCTACGAAGTTCGCGTATTGGTTGAATTTATTTTACTAGCTGTCTTCCCCCAACAAGAACTTCGGCCTTCTTAGGAGATGGATATTTGTCTTCTTAGTCCTGTGTCCCCAGCTCTAGGAAAGTTTGTTGAGAGACCATATAAGGAGGTGATTCTCTGATTATGGGGGAGTAGTAGCCAAAAGGGGAGGGATGAACTGGATGCATGGGATGAAGAAGGAGACAGCTGAGTTGGACCTAAGGGTAAGCTGAAGTTTTGAGGATACAGATGGACCAGTGTACACAGAAATAGAGTGCTAACAAAGAACTAAGGGCATAGAAAGTAAGAATAGTTGACGGTGGTGGGAACTTAGAAGCACATCTCAGGGGACCTGAATGAAGGTATCAAAGGTGTCTAAAGAACTAGGAAAAGATGCTGGGCATGCTGGGACATACCTATAATCCCGTACGTGGGAAGCTGAGACAGATTGTAAATTTTAGCCCATTATGTATGGCAAAACAACAGCAACAAAAACAAAACAAAAAAAACAGATAACAAACACCTGTCTCAAAACAAAATGCAATGACTCCTCCTAATTGCCCATTCACCATTCCACTGGCATCTATATATGTACTCTACCTTTAAAATCTACATTTTTGTAGTAGAAAGGCTACATTTGTTTGCACTTTATTTGCTTCCCAAACTTTATAATGAGATACACAAAACAACAGGTGCCTCAAAAGAATCAATAAATAAGTTCTCTGGAGGAAATAAAACAGAACAATTACCTAATTGCATTTTATTTTTAAATCCTTGTTATATTGTGAAAATAAAAGGATAATAATCAAAATTACACAAAGTAAAATTTAGAATTTAGAACACACATTTGGTGAACTATTTGGGTACTACAGAGAAGAATTAAGGAGAAAATTCTCTTATTCCAACTATTTGTTTATGGTTTTTTGTTTTGTTTTGTTTTTGTTTTTTGGGTTTTTTTGTTTTTTTGGTTTTTTGGTTTTTGGTTTTTTTTTTTGAGATAGGAAGGAACTTGGAGGAACTGAAGGAAAGGCCATGCAAGAGTGCTGCTTACTGGCTTGCACCTCATGGCTTGCTCAGCCTACTTTCTTATACAACCCAGGGTCATGTGCTCAGAGGTGGAACCTCTCACATTGGGCCAAGCCATTCTACACCAATCATTAATTAAAGAAAATACCCCCACAGACTTGCTTATAGGCCAGACTTAGGCATTTTCTCAACTGAAGTTCCCTTCCAAGATTACTCTAGCTTGTGTCAAGATGTCTCTTCAACATGTGAATGCCAGTTCCTATGTACATGTACCTGGTGTAAGCTTACTGCATGACATGTCAGCTTTACATGTATCTTTTGAGGACCTCCCTACTGTTTTCTATAGTAGTGGCACTATTTATATTTAAGAAGTGAGGCCTTTAACCTCAATTTTTCAGACTCTTAACTGGTCAAAGTGCAGAGAATAAGTGACTCTTCAGTGCTCAGCTCTAACTGGGACCTCTCTATCAACCAATGATGGTTAATCGCAATTGTCACCGTGTTGGGATCTAAACTCACCTCAAAGAAGATCCTCTTGACATGCCTGCGGGGAATTATCTTGGTTAGGTTAACTGAAGTAGGAAGACATACCCACTGTGGGTGGCATCATTCCCTATGCTGGGGTCCTAGATTGTGCATAAAGAAGAAAATGATCTGAGAACACATATTCATCACTCTCTTTTATTTAACTGTGGATGCAATGTGACCAGCTGCCTTAATCTCTTGCGGTTGGGATTTCACTGCCATGATGGACACTGATCCAAAATAAAGTCTTCTTTTATAAATTGCTTTTGCTGAATTTTTTATCACAACAGCAATAACAACAAGATAACCAAGATAATCCCCTCCAAGGCCAATGGAACACCACAGAAGAAGGAGGAAAGAGAATGTCTGAGCTGGGAGATGGAGAGGAGCCCTGGGAAATGCCATTTTCGGGCATGGTATGGCTGCAGCACCCTTGAACTCAGCAGCAGCAACTACCTGCATAATATTGCATAAGGCTAGGCCCACCAACATTCTATCATGAAACAGAGTAGTGTGCATGGTCCCCTCCCTATCCCCCAAGAAGCAGTTAAAAGTTGTGTACTCATAGTCTTTGGTATGGTAAATTGCCCTTGCTCAGAGAATCAACCTCCCGCCCATGCTCACATAGGCAACCACAATTAAACATAATGGGGCATACCCAAAAAACCAAGGAAGTAGGTGGAGGACTTGTTAGAAAAAGAGGAGATTCAGCAGGAGGGAAAAGGAGGTAAGAGCAGATAATGCAGAACAAGATGACCAAGGTACATCACATGATATCTATAATACTCAACAATAGTTATATATAATTGCAAAAATTAACATAAAACAGAACAAAGTTGAAGAGGGATGGACCCTCTGTGTTGGAACATTGCCTAGGGCTCTTGGCCTTAGGTTCTAACCCTGCCACCATCACACACAAAGAAGACTAGGAGCATGGTCCAGAGAGCATGATGGCCCCTCAACCCATTGCAATTCCCTATCTGAAGAGCTTAAGCAAGAAGAGTTGCCACTCATCCATCAGTTGTTCTTTATTTGTTTATGATGGGGTCTCCTGTTGCCCAGGCTAGCCTCAAAATTGCTATATAGGCAAGGATGACCTTAAGCTTCTAATTCTTCTGCTTCCACCTCCCAAGTGCTAGGACCATCATGCCTGGCTGTTACTCTTTTGGTGGCTATATGTAAGGGAGAAAGTCTGTTGAGTATTTTGATTTGGAGTCTATTGTTTGTTCTGCTTTTACTTTCATCTTTGAATGTCTAGCCTTTCCACCTTAGTTTCCTCACTGATACTTCCCACTCAGCCTATTTGGTGTAAGAAGAAAAGGAGAATGCTTTATAAACTACAGTTGCTATTAAACATGGGATTCCTTGGAATCTGTGCTTTTTAAGTGGTTACCATGATTATTATAACGAGTCGGCTTTGTTGGTGTTGACTAAATTAGTTCCTGGAGGTTGGGGAATTGGGATCCTTAAGAGATGTTTAGGTCACAGGAGCCCCATCCCAAGGGATGGATTTAATGCCTGGCTTTTAGAACGGGGCTCCCTCTCATTGCTTTTCCATTTTTGTATCAAATTAGGAACAATGTCCACATTACTATTCTAGAGGATGTAGCTTATAGGGCACTAACCTCAGGAAGCAGAAACCAGGCCCTCAGCAGATTACAAACCTGGTGGCACCTCAATCTTTGACTTCCGAGCCTCCAGAACAGTGAGAAATCTATTTCTTTGTTTGTATAAGTCACTCAGTACCATCTAGTCAATGGGATCAACTAGTAAAAGAAGAAACAAAACCCTGAGGCTTAGGTGCAAGCACAGAATGAAGAGGCTACAGGAGAGGTAAAGACAACAAAGGTCAACACAAGGAAAGTCAGTTAGCCACCCTGAGCCTGCGTCCCCTTTATAAGAGGCTACCATACAGTTTTAAGTTTAATGGAAATTGCATTGTCAGCTGCACAAACACAGGGTGGGGAATTTCTGATAAGAACCAAAAGTTTTTGCTGGTGAGAGAAATATCATATACACTATGATATACTGACTGTTAAAGGCAAACAGTCTTTATCTGTGAGGGCAAGTGAAGATCCTTGCTGTAAGCATGGCAAGGTTGTTTCTGTCCTTTCTGCCTCACATGGAGATACACCAGGACAGTCTCAAGGGGAACCCCTTTAAATTCCAAATAGGCAGCATGTCAAAGGCTTAGAAACTATGTTCCTTGGATTTATAAAGAGCATCCCACGGCATCAAGAATGGCTCCATGACACACAGGAAGCCCAACCTTCTCCCTGTTTCAGGCCCCATGCCACACAGGAAGAGAAGACAACCCTTTCACCATCTCAGCTCAGTGTCATCAGACAGCAAAGAACTCCCCATGGGCCAATTAATATACATTTTAAGGCACATATCCATCTATGTAAATCTTTAATAACTCCCCTTAGATGTTGTCTCCTCTTCAAAGAGTTTCAACATGGCTCACAGTGATATATTAACAAGTGCAAAGTATTACACAGGGGAGAATAGATGAAGAAGCTAATTGTTCTCTGGCTCCATCTATCTCTTCTGTGCCTCTTGCAGAGTAGTAAAGTCATAAATGTCAACAAGAATGCCCCACAGCTGGTCTGCATGAGCCTTCTCCACCCCCTACAGCCTATGCATTAGCTCCAGCTTCTCTGTCCCAGTTATTCACTGCATCCTTGACACCAACCACTACTCAGCACCAGAAGCACAAGTTATAAGAAAGGCTCCTTCCACCCCAAAGCCTCTATTGTCTAGGGCCCAGCAACCCTCCAACAGTGAATCAAGAGTTAAAGAAACTGGCATCGACTTAGAATGTGCAAAGTTAGAAAAGACAGAAAGGCAGTCTCCAAAACCTTGCAAGGCTGCCGATGACTGATCTTCTCATTTGGTTTTAAACTATGCTATTTTATGTGCATCTTACTTGAAGAATCTGTAGCTTCCATGCAGATCTATCTAAGTTATAAATTACAAATAAGCATATATAAGGTTACACAGGAGTATTGAGACTTAATGAAAGTGTTCTAGAGTTAGCTGTCTGTTGGTTTCAAATCCAAGCCTGGCTGTTAGATATGACTTTAGATTAGATTAGTTTCAATTAATTAGATGAGACTTTCAGCAAGTTATTTAACATGCCTGAGCATAAATGTCTTCATCTTTAAAATGAGAATATTAATATGCTGTGAAAACTAAGTGTCATGGTGTATATAAAATGTGTAGCATGAGGGTTGGCAGATAGTGAGCGCTCATGCAGTAGCAACTGGTTATCACTAACCAAGTGTGTTCGTTCGAAGAGAGGCTGTTTAGAAATGGAGATGGTAAAAACAGTGCGATGAGCTGTCATGTCACTATCACCACCTCTGGAAACAAACAATGAGACGCCATAGGCTAAAGTTTAAGCTCATTAATATAAAGAAAACATTAATATCTAAAGCACTTTGAAACTCACAACTTAACATTTTCAACCTAGGGAGGGTAAAAGCGATAGTCATTGAGACCAAAGACCTGAGTTTGATCCCAGAACTCACATGGTCAAAGAAGAGAACCAACTTCCAAGGTTGACTTATGACCTTCATATGCATGCCATGGTATGCCGTCATGCACGCTCATGCTCATACATGCACACACACACACACACACACACACACACACACACACACACACACTCACACACACACACTAAGTAAATAAATAAGCAAATGAATAACCAAATGTTAAAAAAAAAAAACAAAAAATTGCAAGCTGAGTATACATGTCCAGGTCTGTAATCCCAGCCCTTCAAGGTAGAGAAAAGGAAAATCAAAAGCTCAAGAGCATCCTGGGCTACATATGAAGATCCTGCCTCGAAAACCTAAGGACTGGGTGTGGAGCTTGGTGGTGGACTATGCTTGCCTCATAGGTGCAAGGTCCTGGGTTAGATCCCAGAGCCACAAAACCCAAAACAAAACTGCAGTCACATGGAATGCACTCTGCTATTCCAAGTACCCCAGCAGCACGGTCTCTGTCACGCTTGGGAAGGAGCTGAGCCAGGGAGCTTAGAAACCTGCATCCCGCTAGATGACTCTACACCAACTGGAGAGTAATAACAAGAGAGCCATGCCAAGACCTGAGGAACTGGCTGGATGATCACGAAGGCTGGCCATGCCAGCCTGGCAACCTGAGTTCAACCCCATGGCATGGACGGGAAGAAGAGAACCAGCTCTAAGTTGTCCTCTGACGTCATGACCAAGTGTAACCCACACACAAAATAAACTTGATTTTGGAATGCCTGTAACCCCAGTGCTGTGGAGGCAGGAGGAGCTCTAGGGTTTGCTGGCAGCCAGCCTAGCTAGCTCCAGGTTCCAGGGGAGAACCTGTTTCAAAGGAATAAGGCCGAGTGACAAACCAGGACACCAGAGAGCCTCTTCTGACCTGTATGCACATGCACATGTGTGTACATCACACAACCTCACACACATACACACCACACACATACCACACACACACCTAACATACACATATACCACACATACACCTAACACCCACACACCACACACATACACAAACACATATACACACATACCGACCACACACACACACCTAACATACATACACATACACGAACTACACACACACACTTAACACACACATATACCTGACACACATACCACACACATATCTAATACACACATACACACACTATACACACCTAATATACCACATACACACACATACAAAGAAAAAAGATGAGGAGTCAGAGGAAAATGGAGAATGAAGAAAACAGAGGAAGGAAGAAAGGAGGTAGGGAGGGAGGGAGGGAGGAATGGAGGGAGGGAGGGAGGGAGGGAGGGAAAGCAAGTAGGCAGGCCTGAACCTTTCAATCAGCTTGACCCCCAAATGACTAAATTAGAAGAATGGAAGGTATTTTTCCAAAGCACAGAAAAGTAAGAGACCCCAACACATGAGATAGAAAATTTAAAACACTGACTAAGTAACACTGAGATAAAACAAACAAACAGGTTTTCTGTTTTATCTCAAGACCTGTGAAGTGTCAGTGTTTTCCATCACAAGCTAGGAGGCCTGGGTCTTAGTCAGTCTCCCTCCTGGACCACAAGGTTTAGCTCCTAATCCTGGAGACAGCCTTTGCCTGGCTTCTTTGCAAAATGTTCACTTAGCTAGTGAAAGTGCAAAGGAGTCCTCAGTGTGAACAATTCAGAGGTTCGCAATGGAGTGCTGAGTTCCATCAGTAAAGTGCTTGGTGCGCAGTCATGAGAACCCAAGGAAGAGTCCCAGAATGTGTGTAAATGCCTCGAAGTGGAAGTGTGCTTGCAAGTCCAGCTCTGGAAAGCCAGAGGAGGGTGGATCCCTTGGAGCTGGTCAGCCTATCCAGCCTAGTTTGTGAATTCCAGGCCACTGAGAGACCCTGTCTTTAAAAAAAAAATTAGAAAGAGGGCAGGTGGCACCTGGGAGACACATAGGTTCACTTGCACCTGAACACACTTCTGTGTGCACGTACAGGCACACACACATATGCACATACAGACAGTTTGCATCTGAGCCTTTGAAGCAAAAGTAAAGCGAACATTTAAAAATGCATCTGCCCTTCTTGGGGAAATTTTGAAATAAATTAAAATTTTAAAGCCACTCTCTGGTGCCCTACAAAAATAGTATTGATTTTTCTTTGTGATCAAAGCCTTTTTGGTGCTTTTAGTCCCACATTGTCACATTGCCTGTAAAATCCAGAATAAAGCATTTGAAACTCCAGAGACCACACAATGTGTTCAAGCAGACAGCCGAGCACTGGGGGCCAAGCTGAAATATGCACACAGTCTGCTGGGGTGTTTCCTACCTTCTCTGTTTTATTCATTTACACTAATGTGTGAACATGAGGCTTGGAAACATTCTGCTACAAATAAAAGCCCCCAAGATTTACATGTAATTTCTGAGCTTATCCTAAGGAAAAGAAGGCACAATCTGTCTTCAGACAAGAGTGAAACGCTTGCAATTCCCTTTGAAAAACAACGTCCAATCTTCTCCTAAATTGAGATGCCAGAGCAACTAGATTGCGATTTAAATCAGAGAGCAAAATTAAGCCAGGTACACCAGGGTGGAAGGAGCAGCAGTATAGATGGTGTGGTAAATAGCTTATGAATTCCAAATGCTACCTGCCCTTCACCCACTGGAGATCTTGACTTCAACAAATTAGAGAAATAAATTGGCAGCTCACCTATGATTCAAAGGTAAACATATTTTTCAGCAGCCACCCAACGGCCATCTTTTGAGCAGAGCTCCTTTCAGTTCCATTAAAAAAAAAAAAACCCTGAAGAATAATGTTGACTCTTAGTAACAAGAACCTGTGACACGGCTCTCATGGAAGACCCACTGAGTTCTGAGACCTTGCCGTGTTATTAACATCAGTGTGGCTTTAGGGGAGGTGAGGGTCACTAGATTCTCAGGGAGGAACTGATGACAGCAGGCAAAGCCCACTGAGATTCCATTTTGAGTTGGGTTTTGAAAGCACAGACCCATTTCAAGGAAAGACTTGGTTGGTCCCTTTTTGTCACGGCAGAAATGAGCTGACCATTCTCTTTCCATCAAGGTGTGTGCACGTTTGTGGGTGGGGGAGATGTGAGCACACACGTGTGTGAGTGTGCAAGCGGAGGCCCCAGGTTGATACCAAACATCCTCAATGGCTCTTCCACCTTATTCACTGAGGCAGGGTCTTCTCAGTCAAACCCAGAGCTTGCCAATAGGGCTAGTCTCATTAAGGACCCCCTGGCTCTTCCTTCTGAGGCTGGAACTGTAGGCAGGTCGCCACACCACTGGGATTTACATAGGTTCCTGAGGGTCTGAAATCTGGTCCTCGCCCTCGCAGATCAGGAGCTTTAATCACAGAACCGTCTTTGCAGCCTAGAATCGCCCATCAGTACAGGCTTGCCAGCTAAGAGTCTGTTATACTTCAAAACATGGGTTCATCTGTTAGTACTTAAGATCAGAATTACAGGCTTGGGCCTCTATTTCCCTGAGACTCAATACACCTTGGGAAAAGTCATAATTCTGGACCCATCCATTCTTATCTCCGGGTTCTCTAACAGCTGAGGCCACGGCTGGCAGAGCGCACTGGGTTTGTTGGAGAGGAAAGAAGACCATTTGGATTGGAGGACTTTCTTTATATCTGGCAAATATGCCTACTGGTAGGTTGGCCAGAAACAGACCTATCTCTCTAAGGCAAGGGTATTTCAGGACTCAGCCCAAGGTGGGTATCTATTTAGTCCAATTTTTGCATCAATAGGACACGCAAATTCATCGAAAGGTTTACGTGGCTCCCTATGGGAGCACTGGTCCCACATAAAGGGACATTGCCAAGAGATGTGGTATCCTTCTGTAAAATGGTCTTGGCAGTACTTTGAGGATGAGAAATAGGAATGGAGAGATTATTATTAACCTCAATTCTATCCAAATGTACTCTGGGTCAAAATTATACCAAAGTTATACCAAATGCACTAAGCAACTAAAAGCAAAGTGGTTCTTCAGTACACATGGACTTCACACTCACGTTTTTTTTTTCCTGCAGAGATGTGGTCAGAGTGTGGAAAAGGGCATTTTGAGAAGACAGAGCAGACCATTATCATTAGCAGTGGAGACACAGATGGGTGGCATCTAGACAGACACCATCAAGATTTGAGCAATAATCCTTAAACATGCACACACACACACACACATACACACACACACACACATACACACACACACACATACACACACACACACATACACACACACACACATACACACACACACACATACACACACACACACAGAGAGGGAGAAAGAGAGAGAGAGAGAGAGAGAGAGAGAGAGAGAGAGAGAGAGAGAGAGGGCTTAAAAGTCACAGAGGTCAAGAACCACTTTAAGAAAATAAACATCTGTGCCTCAGAGTCATATAAACTTCCCAGGGCAGGAGATAGAGATGCTGGGCAAATGCAAATTGGCCCTTATTCCAGGACATGAGGCTGGGCTGCAGCAGTGTACACAAGTGGATGTAAAGTCAATGGGATTACATCTTTCTAATTATTTTCTGCATGAGCTTTGGGGGCACATACACAAAATGAGATCAGCCGGGACTCGCTTCTCGAACAAATCACTCAGATTTAAACATTGCTCACATAAACAAAGAGGGGAGGGGTGGCTAGGAGGGAGGTTCAGGCTGGGAAAAGACAGAGAAGGGCTTCTTCAATCACAGTTGCAAGGAACAAAAACCTGGAGGGGGAAAAGAGTTGTTGGACCGCCACCAAATCTCCCCCACTGGAGACAAGAGCCCATCTGCTGAGCTCGGCAACTTCGCTTTAACTACCATTCAGCCCACGTCTCTGCAGAGATCTGTCTGCAGAGCTGGCAGATGGACCCCTGCTTCCCCAAGTCGCTGTGTTATTTGTTTAATAAATTTAATTAATATCCATACTGCATTGGACTGCTCCCAGAAAAGAGGCCAGAGTGCTCCCTTTCCCCCAATAGCTGCATGATGAGTGATTTCCCAGGGGAAAAAAAAAAGCAGATAATGGTGTCTCGGGGCCACTGAAAAATTAAAAGTACCCTGTGCTTCCATTACTTTGCATGGATTAATTTTTTGTTGCTCTGCCCTAATATATTTTTGATGTACAATTCCCCAAATGGCCAACTTTCTCTTCTTTTGGGTCAGTTGGGTTTGTTAGTATTTTCAGAAGAACCTAGTTAAATCCTACCCTCAACGTTCCCATCTTTTTTCACAAAGTGGAGGCTCATGAGGATGAGAAAGTCTCCTTTGCCAAACAGTGGGCTCCACAGCCAGTTTTAAGACATCACAAACCACCCTGAACTTCTATTTCTTCCCAACCTATAAGAATGTGACTACAGCTGCTGCAAACGTGGACGATGGCACGATGGCTCTTGGGGGAAATGAACAGCACCGCAGCAGCAGCAGCAGCAGCAGCAGCAGCAGCAGCAGCAGCAGCAGCAGCTCACACTTTCTTTGTTAAAAGTTGACTCCTCACAAGCAACAAGTGTGAGAGACAGCTGCACTCTCCTGCGCTCTCTTCGCCTTGTTGCCCAACAGGCTATAGAAGAACTCAGAAGCTGAGAGGTGACACACGTCTTTAATCCTAGCATTCAGGAGGCAGAAGCAGGTAGATCTCTGTGAGTTCGAAGCCAGCTTGGTCTACATAGTGAGTTCCAAGACAGTCAGGACTACACAGAGAAATGCTGTCTTAAACCACTCCCCCCCCACACACACAAAAGAATTCAGAAAATACAAGGGGCTAGAGAGTTGGAGGGAGGGTGCAACTGTGTGTGCACAGTGGCCAGTATTTGTGTTATAACACGAACACTTCCACTATATGCCAAGTTCCATGGCATATTTTTATCTATTTATTGGTTGTTTATTGTGACAGGGTCTTATTATACAGCCAAATATACCCCTCCTCCTGCCTCAGCCTCCTAAGTACAAGGATGATGTTCACGCACCACAAAGCCTGGTCTGTGGTATGTCTTATTACTGTGATCTTAATATTAAGGAAACTTGGGATCAGAAATGTTAAGCAATGGCCCAATGTTCACTAGACTTAGTCTGATGCAAACTAAATTCAGATCCTACCAATCTGGCTCCAGGGTTTATGTTCCCACCCACCCTGCCTTTCCTTTCTTTAATGCGTTACCTATGCCAAGGTTTAGCTACAGTACCAACGAGATCCTCCTGGCCTCTTCACGTACTACGATAATACTTAAACCATACAACAATAGCTGAAGGTTACAGAAACTATCCCAGGAAGTTAATTTGCTGACGTCACTATTTTGAAGCCATTGACCTGGCTCAGTCATCTTTTTCAGACTTGTCGGGCCTCAGTTCTGTAGGGTTTTATTTTGTGATCGCCATTTTCAACACTTTTTTCTACTGTGTGCTGTAATTATTTAGATTCTCATGTGTCCCTCCTCATTTAAGGAGCAACAATTAACCCAGGCAGGTGTGCTTAACAATAAGCACTGTTGAAAGCCAAACAATCATCCGTCCACAGTTGTCTCCCCTCAGCGCCAAAGACCTCATTCTCCTTCAAGGCAACATGAAATCATGATTCTTAAAATAATCCCACCAATGTTCTGGTCATTTCTAGTCTGTAAGGATTACAAAAGACACTGTGTGAGCATTCTGAGAGCTGCCTCTCTCTCTCTCTCCGTTCACCTCTGCCTTTCCTATTAAGCCTTGGGTTATCATGACATCATTAAAATAAAAACTACTTGTTTGTATACATGTGGTACATGGTTCCTAAAACTTTGTAGCTTAGAACTTGCTGTTTTCACAGGAAAGGAAGGGTTCAGAGCTTAGTTGGTGATCTCTGGCTCAAGAGCTCTCAAGATGTCAAAGCAAAGAGAGCAAGGAAAGCTAAAGGCTCATCTGAAGATTCAGCTTGGAAGGGTCCACTGCTGAGGTCCCTCAAGCGACCATCGGCAAGATCTAGTATCTCTGTAGCTGTTACATTGGAAGCCTCAGCTTGTTGCCACAGGGGCTTCTTGACAGGGCATCTCACGTACAGCAGTTGTCTTCCCTCAGACAGAAAGAGGAGAAGAAATTCCAAGACAGAAGCCCTAATTTTCATGTCATCTCAAAAGTGATGTCTATCACCATCTCCATACTGTGTCTGCTGAAAGGAAGCCACTGGTCCAGCCCACACTCAGAGCAAAGGGACTTTATACAAGATGTTAAGATCAGGAGGGTTATCTTGAAAGGCCCCTACCTTAGAGAGCACACAGGAAGTATAGGGAAATGACACGTTTTGTTTCTGAAGGGAGGGGTGGGGGAAGAAGAAAGGAAGGGAGAAAGTCAAACGAACATCTGGAAAATAATTCTCCTTGCCTGATATATCTGTTTTAAAGATAAATGAATATATTCAGTGTGGCAAATGGTCCCATTCATTCAACTATTTACAAGGTTTGTAAATATTTGTAAATGTTTGAATATATATGTGTGTTATAAATAACTTTATACAATAAAATTATTTCATGTAATAATAACTTTATATTCATATATATAATAAATAACTAAAATTGCATGGTAAAATTCCACCAATGCTAGCCCAAGCTCCTCTGCCTCAAATGGAGACACATGGAGAATAAAGATTAAGACAGCCATTGTTCTTTTCTAATTAAAACAACTTCAGCATTTACTGTTGGAGACTATTTTAGGAACATTTTTGCAGGTTGGAGCGGTGATGAGCAAATTCCCTTGCCTGCAGATATAACACGCATTGTCTAATATCAGCTTTGCTAATGAGAGCCGAGCTATTTTGGTCTCCACGTGCCTTCTGCTTTTGTCTTATATTTCAATAAGTCAGAATTTGGAAGAGGAAGAGGGCTATTCAAACCCAATACATCTCAACCAGGGCCACGGATGACAGGCAATGGCACAAATTAGACACGTCTTTCCTGATGCCCTGAATACGCAACAGCACTGTCTCAGCTAGCTTCCTATTGCTACGATAAACACCATGACCAAAAGCAACTAGGAAGGAAAAGGCTTATTTCATCACACAGCTTACCGTCCTTCAGAAAAGGAGGCAGGGCAAGAATTCAAGGAAGGAACCTGGAGCAGTGGCCAAGGAGGAATGCTGCTTACTAACATGTTCCGTTGTGTCTTATACCTCCAAGGACTACTTGCCTAGGGTTAGAACCACCCACCCCACAGTGGGATGGGCCTTCCCGCAGCAATCTTTAGTCAAGAAAATGTCCCCACAGACTTGCCTACAGGCCAATATTATGGAGGCATCTTCTCCGTTGAGATGCTCCCTTCCCAGATGACACTAGCTTATCGAGTTGGCAAAACCTAAAAGGCCTCCTCACCTCAATTTTAATTTCCCTGGAGAAAAAGGAAGGTGGTGGTGGTGGAGGAAGAGGAGGAGGAGGAAGAGGAGGAGGAGATAACAAAGAAGGAGGAGGAAGAAGAGGAGGAAGAAGAAAGCATTTCTAGTGACACGACACTTACCAACAGAAACTTAGAAAATCCAGAGTTATCTGGATTCATCTTGACCTGGTAAAACTTTTCCTCCACCCAGCAAATTATTTAACTCTAAATCAGCTTAGCTTAGTTGTAACTCAATCCACTTGAGGATTCATGAGCTGAGTGAAGCTCAGTTATAGGGAAATGGGGTTCCTTTTATAAGATTTGCACAACTATTTCTTATAGAAGTTTATCCTCATACAACCGTAAGTAGGTGCCACAAGGAATTTAAAAGGTGAGAGAGGGAAAGAGGAAGAGAGGGAGAATTACTTAGTCTGGGTAATCTCTCTGGAGAGGAGATAGGTACGTTGAGATGTGCAGGAAGAAAAAGCTCTGTGCACGGGAAGAAAGCAAGCAATGGTGTGCTGTGGATAGAAAGTGGGGTGTTTCCTGCTAAGAGGGAGGCTACAACTGGAACGCAGTGTGATGTGGAGAGAGTAGTCAAAGAGATCACTCTGCAGTCCTGCAAAAATGGAGAGGGGCTGACAGCTGGGGGGTGGGGGGGAGCTATTTAGAAAGGTAACTTCATTCACGTGTGGCCCACTCAAGTCACAGTCAGCTGAGACAGAAGTTAGAGGCAAGAACGGCTGAGTGCATGAATGGCAGGCGAGCCTGGCTGGGAGTAGTAAGAGTGAAATGGAGAAACAGAAGGAGGGAAGCCGAGAGACAGGTAGACACAACTTGCGGGTGTCTGGAGTAAGACCCAGTAGAACTGCAGACCTCAGTGTGACTTCTCCATGGCTGTGAAAGTGGCTTCTCAGTTTCTTAGGGAAAAAAATTCTGTACAGCTTAGTTTCTACTTTTTTTTTTTTCATTCTGTCACACACAGATGAAATCCCACACTAACTAGTAAGCTGTCTAGGATGTGAACTGTGGTAAAGTGTTCCCAGAAGAGACCCAAGGAACTGTAGCGCATAGAAGACCATGAAAAAGTCTTGCTGATCGTCTCCTACCATCGAGGAACATAAAGACAGTGTGACTCAGAAAAGTTATCCAGTCAAAATTAAACAGCTGGCTAGTGGTAAGACGAAGGCAAGACTCCCTTGGTCCAGAGACAGCTCTGCCAGCTGAACTAGATGTGAGTGAAGCATCATGGGAAGTGGGAAGAGAGACGTGTACCAACGCCAAAATCTGAATCTTAGTGTTTTCTTTCCCTCCTTCCTCCAGTCACTGGGGAAAGATGGGTGGCAGTCTAATGCAAACTGAAGGATAAATTTTTGCCTGAATTCTTTCAACAGAGCCTGATAAAGATGGGGGGAAAGAGACAATGGGAGATGGGGTTGGCAGGAGAGACAAAGAGGGAAGTTTAATCTCAAAATATGTTGCTGAAAATAAATAGACTTTAACTAAAAACCAGCTTGAATACAGTTTAGATAATACTATTATTTAGTTCATAGTGGAACTATTTTCCTTTACTATAAATAACAATGAAATCTGTATTAAAATGTAAATATTTCCATTTTCTAAGTCTACAGATCTCGTTGCATAAGCTTCTCCAACACATTCTTGAAATCCAATCCCAGCTCCTTTTCAACATAAAAAGGAACAGACTATGAATTTAGAAAGAGGTAACAGGTGAAAAGAGAAATGTAAAATATCATATTTTAGCCCTAATATTCCCATTCCAAATGACATTTCAGTGCCAGAGGCTTCCTGCTCCTCAATCTACCAACATTTACCTTTAACTCTCCTTTACAAAGCCATTTTGACACAAATTCAGAAAGAAATCTATGTAAAATATTTATTTCAAATTGTGACTCAAAATCACAGAAACATGTTAGACTAAATTCCAGTTCCCAGGAAGACACAGCTTTGAAGTCTTTCCTACAGACTTCGCTCTCCAAGCTTTATAAATACATTTGCGTATGTCAGAAAGCCAATTTTATATGAGCTATGAATGGCTTTCACACATATTCACACCGAGAAAACAATCTGGCTTGAAAGCTACCCACTTTTTCCTAAAATTATGGGCAGCCTGTGCAACTTAAAGATGTTTGTTTGAGAGCTTCAAATCCAGAATTAATTTTGGTTGCTTTAAGATAGCCACTGAAATTCTTTCTTCTTAACAGCAAGTTATTTCCTGGGTCCTGGGCCCTTGCAAATGTGAAGTGTAGAGAAAGACCAATTATGCCTCTGACTTGATCTCACATTCTCATATCCAAAATGACTAGCTCAATTTGGGTAAATTTCCCCCAAACATTCATTGCATCCCTCATTGTAAAGTACAATGTGATGGTTCAGATAGCCTTGTACCACAGAAAATACGTTTTCAAAGACTTTGTCCACAAAGCAAAATAAAAAACATTTATTGCCAATATTGGGAGATAAAAATCAAGGCAGCTTTCCTATGAGCCAGTGAATCAGTTCTATAATCCCCGTAAGATTCTTATAAAACAATTTGCAAAAGGAATTAGCATAGCCTGCTCCAAAAGTGCTGAAGAAACGTCCCACTGCGTTCTGTAATTCACTGGTGAGTTCCTGAGAAGGAGTGGATAATTTTCTTGTCAACAGAAAGATCCAACTTAACTCTTCTATTCAGTTTGCTATTTAAGTGACACCTTACATTGTAGGTAATAAACCTTAATCGAGTGACAACACAAGGAAACTCTTGGCATTTCATTATGTCACAAGTAAAAGAGACAGTCACTGTCTTCAACTCCCCAAATCACCTCCAGACTTCCATGTGGGGACTTTGCCCACAGACAAGGGGCTGGTAGGCTGGACAGAAGAGGGAAAGGGAAAACACGAACAGCGTATTTCACTGTTGTCTTTCTTTAGGGCATTTAATTTTTCTACAGAGAAAGTAAAGGAATTTTACAATTATTTTTAGCATAATAGTCTGCTGCTATGGGAACCCGTAAGAAAATAAGAGCCCATGATCATCGTGTGTGTGTGTGTGTGTGTGTGTGTGTGTGTGTGTGTGTGTGTGTGTCCATATGGAGGTCAGAGGGCACACAAGAATTGGTTCTCTTTTTCCACTATGTGTGTCCCTGAACTCAAGTGGCCATCTTTCATATAAAGCACCTTTATCCACTGAGCCATCTCTCCATCTCACCATGATCATCTTTAGAATAAAGAAACAATCACCATGACTACCTCCAAATAGATGAGTATTGCTTCCACAGAAATCCCCCTCACTACTCACAGGCTACTCGTAGACTCTACTAGTTCACCGGCCGATATCCTTCCAGCTCTACCTTCACGACCCACACAAACCCCTAGACTCAACTGGTGGGCCCACAGTGACTTGAGGTAATACAAGGTGACACTCCAGGACACTGTTCAACATCTGCCAATCATGGGCTTCCTTAGAGAGTCGCCACCTCATTAGTCCTCAGAGCTCTGTAGCGCCCCACCTAGCTAATGGTTAGCTAATAGGTGTATCACCTACCCAGTGGCACACAAGTGAAAAGGGAAGAGCAGAAATGGTAGGTCCTGGGCTGGGGAGCTAGCTCAGTAGATAAAGTACCTGCCACGAAAACATGGGACCAAAGTTCAGGAACCCCCCAAAGTCAGAGGGACCAGTTCCTTATAATCTCAGCACTCAAAACAGAGAGCCAAGAGAGCTCAAGTATGGAGATCTCCTGTATGGTCTACTCAAGCTCAGGGCTCAACAAGAGGCCCTTGCATCAACAAATAGTCATGTCTTCCTCAGTTGCTCACCCCCAGCAGATCAGAATACAGAGATCCCAGACCCGGGTGTTGTCACAGCAAGAGGCATGTATGTTAGTAGTTTCTAGGTCACACACCTTCTATAATCTGCATGTACAGAGGAAAGGTTGTTTGGGATCACAGTTTTGGTGGTTCCCAGTCAGTGGCTCCCACTGACCTTGGGCCCGTGGTGAGGAGGCACAGCATGGCATATCGGTAAGCAAATCTGCTTGCCTCAATTGGGAACCAAACATGAAGGAAACGCGACTGCCATTTCCCCGTCCCTTTCAAAGCCATGTCCCCAGTGTTCTTAAAACTTCCTCCAGGCCTCTCCTTGGAATTTTCTGCCACCTCCTAAGAGTGCATTCCTGGGGGCCGGATGTTTACCACACAAGCCTTTGAGGGATATTTCAGATATAAACTACAGCAATGTCCAATCCTCAGGAAAATCCTTACATCGACATTAAATATTAGGGAATTACGGGTTGGTGCAAAGAAGAGCCTAGACTTCCCAAAGCCTAGGCTTTCCATAGCTTCCCAAGTTCTATTGTCCATTGCACAGGTAGGTGCGCGGCATGCCTGTGTGTATCTGCATGCTCCCATGTGGGTCATGCCTGTGTGTATCTGCATGCTCCCATGTGGGTCATGCCTGTGTGTATCTGCATGCTCCCATGTGGGGCATGCCTGTGTGTATCTGCATGCTCCCATGTGGGTCAAGGCCAGGTGTCCTATTCAGTCTCTCTCCGTCTGCTTTACTGAGGCAGGGGCTGGTTATTTAGTTAGCTTGCCCCCGGGGATCCTATCTTAGGTTCCCAGGCCCTGGGATAACGGCGACCACTACACCTGGGCACAGCTCGGTGCTCGGAAGCAGATTTCAGCGCTCACCTGTCCACGGCAGGCTGTGTGTCCACTCCATCTCCCAGGCCTTCTGTTAGCCATTTTGTTAAGCTCTAGTTATATCCACAAACTGCAACAAGTGTTGAATGTTAAAAGAATTCCTGGCAAGTGACAAGTTGCTAAAGTATTTCAAGCTCATATGATAGCCTAGGATGTCTAGGAGATTTCATACCCCTTTAATAGGTTTTGAAACGGTGTCTATCTGATGCTTGGGTCCAGATTATTTTTTTTTTCCAAATAGAAAAAGCAGCCAACTTAGTAAATTTGTGTGTGCGCACACGCGTGTGTGCACACGCACGTGTGTAGGATTATGTGAGAGAGAGTACGTAGAGGAAATGATTATTAAATTGTATTTTAGGATTTAAAAAGCAAGTGTTGGGATAAGCCCAGTGGGTCAGTCAACATAGCATGCCATATGCGGGTCAAGAAACACCTTAGCCTGAAAAGCACTCTTTTAAAGAGATTTATTTATTTTCATTTTTTTTTTTTTTTTTTGCATTTAGGTGTTTTGCCTGCATATATGTCTGGCCACCTGGTGGAGGCCAGACAAGGGCATTAGACTCCCTGGAACTGGAGTCACAGATGGTTGTGAGGCACCACGTGGGTGCTGGGAGCAGCAACCAGGTCCCTGGAGAGAGCACCCGTGCTCTTAACAGCCGAACCATCCCTCCAGCCCCCAGAGCGGCACTCTTCAGTTTATAAGCACAACTGTGTTATTTATAAGAAACTCACCCAGCCTAAGACTACCAGGCAGTGCCGTAATTACTATCGGCAGGAGACAGAATCCTGTAACCAAGTTCTAGATTTCCTCAAGCCATTTGCCCTGAATACACTATTGTTGACAGTCGGAAATTTAAGCAAGAACAGAGAGAACACTAATCAACCTAGAGATACCTGAAACCTCTAAGGCACAGGAAGGAGGCTACGTGTGCTAAACAACACAAATAGAGAGCTTCCGTCAGAGCAGGTGAACAGACAAACGGGACTCACTTTACCATGAAGAGGGTTTTTAAGATACAACTTTCACTAAAGCACAAACTGAATGGAATCATATCAGTATAATCCTCACAGATTTCTGCCAGCTGGGATCCTGGATGCTGAGATGTAACTGCCTGTCCATGGGCCTCAAAGCCCGAGTCTGTTTCCCACGGGTCACTGCCTAGCCATCAGATGGAGGCATGATGTGGTCACTACCCTAGCAAATCGCTCCAAGCCACCTACGTCCAGGGAAAAGGCTACCCGCTCCCATTTGCAATCTCCCAAGCCACCCAGTCCCTCTGCAAGGGAGGATCAATAGAGAGCCAGAATGAATTGTTTACTTAATTGTGCTGTGCGGGCTGAATAATTGCAAGCCTTCCAGGAGGGCTTTGTAACCAATGAGATGGCATCGGATCTGCCAAAACCTCTACCTTGAAGCCAACATCAGTTCTGCAGACTCCGCTATCACAAATAGCGGCAGCCCTGGCTGTTATTTCTAGAGGAGGCAAAACTATGGCAAGGACATCAAAAAACCATGTCTTTCAAAAAACACAGAAAGGGGGGGGGGTGGAGTTCACAAAGCAATCCCTGTTGCCAACTGTGATTCCCATATTTCCCAGGGTGAACCCTCGAAAGTCGTGAATCCTAATTTTATTTATTCACACCAAAACAGCCTACACACAGCAAGCCTTAGGGTGAGCAAAGTTGGCACCTTAGATACAAAGATGACTTTTTACGACGTTTTTGTTCTTTTTAAGCAACATATCCTGTCTTAGATACCATTGTGATATATTTGAACGAAGACTTTTTTCCTGTGGTTCCCTCTACCCATCCCCCCACCCTTTGTCATCTGTGTCCCACCTCTATGGTCCTTCTCCCATGTCTTCTTCCTCTTTCATGTCCCTTGTGTCCCTTAAGCCACTCCCCATCCTTTCTGACCATCTGATATTACCCTGCCTCAGTCTCCTTTCTAGATTTTTAGAGTTTACTCACGTTTTAAATTAAGGAATACATAATGAAAATAATTGGATTATTAGTAATTTTTTAAAAACCTAAAAGGAGAAAAATTATTTACTTTCCAAAGTGTTTAAGGATGACAAAAATAATTTATTACTAAGACAGAAAATACTGAGATGTGAGGAGGGAGAACAAGGTAATCTTTAGGGCAGCAATAGCAATTTCTTTTAGACAAAGAAAACCCCACAATACTGTTTGAGTCAAAGAGAGAAAAGCTGAGTGAGAGATACCTATACCAATGTTTCCCCAATGCTCTTTGAAAATCCTGCTTGTAGTATTCAAGCATACATACATCTGGTAATCTGTAGTACTTCCTGACTTTGTTGTCTGATAAAAACTTGTCTTTTAACTATGTGCAAGTCAAGGGAGGTGGTGCATGTGCCCTTGGAGGTCAGAAAAGGGACTCAGATCCCCCAGAACTGTAGATACAGGTACTTGTGGACCATCTGATGAGGATGCTGGGACCAGAACTTGGGTCCTCTGCAAGTGCTCTTAACCATAGCGCCATCTCTTCAGCCCCTACTCGGTCGTTTTAATGTAATGTGTTTTCCGAATTGCCCCCCGTTTTGATCTCTTGTAATGGTTTTTCATTAACAACAAGGCGTTTTCTCTGGAATCTAGCCATACTCCAATGGAGCTGCAGCTTCTCCAATCCTTTCTTCTCAGGTGTCATGGGCACTCAAGATGGAATCCAATCTCTGCCCCTCACTAGCGGCACTGAGACTCTGGGAAAGCAGAACCTGTCAACCTGTTGGAAGCTGACAAAGAGAAGAGGCCACGTGTATGCAAAGATCTTCACAAATCAGGAGGCTGAACACACAGTGCAGCTGTTGCTAAAGTGATGTTTTAAGAGAGTGTAAGTATTGATAGAGCATTGCTCTAAGCCTCTGTTTTTCAGTGTTATGCTGTCCCAAAGCAGTACTGCCTGGCACATACACTTGAATGCACTTAGGATGGCTATATCAGAGGCGTGAAGAGAAGACGTGGAGGTCAGTGTGCACAGCTGGAGAAGTACCTCAAAGAATCTTTCCCACCAGCATGCAACAGACTACCCAAAAGAGGAAAGAATATACATTTCTACTACACCAAGAGCATTTTTTCATCCCTTCCAGATCCAGCTAGCTTGATAGGATGGTGTTTTTCTAACAAAAATCCATGTTCTAGTATTGGTTTTATCATGGTTTCAACTTACCATTTTCCTACTGATCACATCTGTAAAATGAGGGCTTAGGCCTAACATCCTTTTAACCTTTTTCCTTCTCTGAGTCAAAGATGCAATGTCTCTCAGACATTGAATTATGTCTCATCTGTGTTTATAAAATGCCATTTATTCACCACAATTTATTTACTATGAAATTTGTGTGTGGGATGTGTGGGTATAGGGTGTGGTGTATGTCGGCTGATGTGGGTATGTTTGCTGTGTGTATGTGTGTGTGTGTGGTGCGTTTATGTATGTTGTGATGTGTTTTCATGTGTGTGATGTGTTTGTGTGTATGAAGGTAAATGTATGGATGTGGTATGTGTGTATAGTGTGTGTGCTGTTTGTGTGTGTGTGATGTGTCTTTGTATGTGTCTTTCTGTGTAAATGTGTAGTATGTGTGTGATGTGTGTGTGATGTGTCTTTATGTGTGTTTCTATGTATGTGGGTACCTCTCTACCTATATGTGTCTGTGTGGCTTACATGTCTCTGTATGTGGGGGTGGTAGGAGTATCTGAAGGGGTGTGTGTGTCTGGGGGGGTAGGTGGGTGGGTGGGTATCTGAGGGTGTGTGTTTGTGTGTAGGTGTGTATCTGTGTGTCGGTGAGAGAGTGTGTTTTAAAATCTTTATCTTAGAAGAGAAGCTACTCTGATGCATAGTTGTCATGGAGACAACCGGCAGTCACTGTCTCCCCTTCTCAGCACCTTGCTTTCTCCTTGGGAGCATATCTGGGCACAGTCTTGTTGTGGAGATACATCCTCCAAATTTCAAAAACTTCAGGGGAACCTGGAGCTTTCTTCTGCCCAGGTCTCATCTCGCGAGTCCCAGGATAGACATGTGACCTATAATATTTTCTCCCTCTGGGACACCTCCAGCCAAACATCATAAGAACAAGACAGTCCGGAGCGTCACCCTCTAGAGGTGATACTTAGTAAGACTGTTGAGTAACTCCTGCTAAAGGCCTTCTTTTCCTTAGCTTTGCCTCGATCTTACAAACAATCCCACATTTGTCCCTCTCCTACTGAAGTGAGCAGTTTGCTACATCAGGGCCCATTATAAGCACAATGAAGTGGGGAACCCCCACCCACCCAAATGGAAAACGTCCTGAGAGGAAGGAAGCAACATCAGTCCCCTCCCTGCTACCACATTATGTTGGTTGGAGATAGGTAAAGCAGCCCGTTCATTCACCAACAGGGAGAAGAGTGGACTCCGTCACTTAGGAAGAACAGGATTCAGGAACTCTTTAGAGCCAAACACCTGAATTCAAAGAGAATGTATGCACCGGGGTCTGTAGCAAGCTGCTGGGCTGACTTGGCTTCTGCTGCCTGCGACATAGAAGCTCTGATCCGTCATCAGCATAATGTGACCCAGGACACAACAGACTTTGGAGACCCAGCATCTAAGACATTTTTGTCATTTGTGCCTTACATATCACAGCACTAACTGGAAAGTGTTGGTATCAAGGTCACAGGTTACAAGAAGCCAAGAATGCAACTGAAACTCCCTTGGTTCAAAGCCTGACTAGTTCTTTCGCTGCGAGTTTTGTATTCAAATAATCACCGCTACACTTGTTTACCAAATCGAAGTGAAAGTGGTACTATCTGCCCCAAGTTGCAAAATTATTTTGAATTTTAAACTGTGTAACTGAGTTATTAGCAATCTTCACTTTCAACTGTGTTCCAGACTACAAAAATGGCCATATAAGGAGAAACGATAAAACTATATTAATCACTAGAAGGAAACACTGTAATTATTAATTGACTTTTAAATGTCAAATCATTGAAATTTTCTCCGGCTTTAAATACATAGAAAAAACTTTTTAAGAAATTAGAACTAATGTTTACTGGTTTAATGCATTATAAGCATTGTGGAGAGAGTGCTGGATTTAGTTGTAAACTTTTTATCTAGCTTGGACAGTAATTGCTTTCTTGCCCTCATGTAACTTACAACACGGAGCACGGCACCCTTCTTCTATGCTTTTATCATGTTGTCACATACCTTCCTAAGTTCATGTCATATCCTTTTCAAAGTCATTTTTTATTTTTATTAATAATTCACTTCACATCCTGGTCGCAGGCCCCCAACTCTTCTCTCCTTATGGTCCCACCCTCCCTCCCGTTTCTCTTATGCCCCTCTCCTACTCCTCAGAGAGGCCCCACCCACCCCAGCATATCAAGTTTCATCAGGGATAAGCGCATCCTCTTCCCCTGTGGCCTGGTGAGGCAGCCCCACCAGGAGAGGGTGACCAAAAAGCATAAATCCCTTTCATGTGCAGAATTTTCCCAAAGTCATTTTGAGCTAGAATAGTCTTATCTTTCATTACAACCAGTCTCTTTGTTGGCGTCAATAAATTTGCCTGGACTGTGCTTTTAGGATTATGGGGCTCCCAAAAAACAGTAGTGTCAATATTCCCATGACCTGCAACGTCTTCTCAGTTGTGTGATATTTCCTGGGGAATCATGAACAAACATCTGTTCACTAAACCAAAGTAATAGTTCCACAAGTCGAGCTTAGTGACTCAGTGAGTTTATTGGAGTTAATTACAGGACTATGGTTACTTAGAGATGCATGGACAACTCGAAGGCAGTTGAATCATTAAACAACAACAACAACAACAAAACTCAATGTGGTTGAGAACTCACGGAAACTGCATCCCTGGAGCTCCCTACATGACTTGCAGGCATCTCGGCTCACTGGAGAGGCTCTTTTCTCCAACTGTTTATATAACCTGGTGGTGGTAGTGCTGCTGTTTGTCTCTGCTGCTGGTTGTAGTGGTGGTAAGGTCTTGTAAATGTTCTAAGCTTCAGGAACTTCCTGAGACTTGTAGGTGTTTATTTCCTAAACCTTCTAAGTATTATTTACCCCTTGAGAGTTGAAGAAGTTCCCTCCAGGGTAGAATGTTTCAGGGTAGACAACACTCTGGAACTCCATTTATGTTCAATTATCACTTCTTTTCCAGCATTTTCTATTTTCTTTTCTCTTTTTCTTAATTAAGAGAAAAGCATGATCTTCATTTCCCTTTTGTACTTCCTTCTCTTTCCTGATCATCTTTTTCCTTCTCCTTCCCCCATCACCTTACTCAATTTTCCATATTAATGAAGTACCACTTGACTCTATCACTGAGAAACAAAGAGGTACACATTTTGCCCTCTGTTTATCAACTAAATAGCAGGTGCATAGTGACCATTTCCAAAGGCTTTGGAGGAAGTGACCCAGTCAGTCACAGATACGACATGCATTCCCTATTTACATAGTTTTTTTTAATGGCCTGAAGAGCTAGTAGTGACATTTTCACATTTGTCACCCATGGTAACTGAAATTTAAGATGTATCATAGGTGGTCTGTTTTATTTAACTGAAATTTGTGCACATCAGAACTGCACAAACAAGAACTGTCCATCTAAAAACTAGATAAAGTTTAATTATCATCACAGTCGCTGTTAAGGAGGCAAAGAAGAGACCTCGTTCCTGCTGGTTAATAAGGAGGCCCAACTGACTCACACATGTGCTAGACGCCAGAAGTTTTCTCCTTTGTTCCTGCAAAATCCACCAGATGAACCCTAACTGTCAGCAGCAAGGAGGGGCGCAGGAGGGACTGAGATGACAACTGTATTTTAACTCTCCCTTGCAGAGCGTAGCTGAGCCCAAAATTCATCTAAAAGTGAGGAGAGATGATGTCCAAACTGGGTATGTCTTATGATTACTCTTTACTTCCAAGGCCAGAAAGAAAATGTCCCAGTGATGCTTTCTACAAGTGTGACTGGTGGCGTCTCCACGGGCAGGCGCTTCTTTCTGAGAATGTCTGCCATCTGGCTGGTTACCGTGCTATCCGGAACTCCTTATGGCTACTTCTATCCAATGATCTATGCATGTGGGGGGCGGGGCTGGGGAGAAACTCCTGGGGAGCCCACTTGGTTGGGGTGAACAGAAGTTTGTACTTCCTGCTTACTGCCCGGAAAGTGGCTAATACATGAGAAAGAAAAACCCTAGGCTGGGGCGGAGGGGCACTGCGGAGAATGGCAGCTAGGCACCGAGGCAGTGGAAGTAAGTCTAGATGTAAATATGTTTTGGATTTACAGAGATATTGTCCCACTTCTGCCTCTTTCCATGCTCCTTTATGGTGTTTATGTCACTCTTTTCATCTTTTTATCAGCAACTGATGCCCTTCTTACCTGATAAAATGAATGCTCTTATTTAGTCAACGGGCTCTCTCGGCGGCCCAGGCAGATGCGATTGCCTCTTTTAACTTCTCTCTTTTATCCTTCTGTACAATACAGATCCTAAAGAGGAGCGAACATGCGGACAAAATAACACCTTCTGCATGGTGTGGATACAGATGCCAAGTCCTAACACAGATCCAGGTTCTCAAAACTCAAGCACAGGCCTGGCTTAAGAATTATTTGGGAAGAATAAAAATATAAGAGAAAGAAAGGGACAGTGCTGGTTCACGGGAGTATTTATCTCTTTACCAATCAGAAACGTGGGCAATGAAAGCCCTAAAATGTACCCAGTTTAAGAATCTAGGGAGAGACAAAGAAGTCCTAACTCAGTGCTTGCTACAGCTAAAAGGGGCCATTTTATAAGAAAGTGCTTGAGGTGAGACCCACCACAGCCATCTAAATGCGCCCATTCTGTGACGGGTGAGAGGAGGGATGAGGGCCATTCCCCTGAGAGCAGAGGGGACAAGGCAGGAGGCTGCTGACACCGGCACTGTCTTGTAGAGCGGCATGTTGTGATCTGCAGGACCCTAAGCAGAATTAGGACCACGCCCAATGTGAAGCTGAACCACACTTCAATTCAACAACATGGAAAGAAAGCGTCTGAAATTCAGAACCTCCTTAGTCTGGAAGGCACTAGTTTATGAAGTAGCAAGTTCCCTGGAACTCGACGTCTGTCTTAAAGTCAAAGTAGAGAATAAAAGCATAACAGCAGGCTGAAGTCCTCGAGGAACCGAAGCGATTTGATTCTCGAGTGGTTACCAGCACGTGTGTCGGGGGTAGCTAGCTCCTCCTTGGGCAGGACGCTGGTACAGGGCACCCTTTCAAGTCTAACTTTCCATGAACACCAGCCTTTCTGCTTAAGCATGAAGCTGCCCCCCTTCTTAGGTACTTTATTTTAGCTAAGCTTTTGTATCTGGGTATAGATATGCAGGAAGCCCCCTTTAAGAGTCATTATGAAGGATGATCCAAGGGCTAAACAAATGATTTCTGAGAAAAACGAGGATGTTCATATTAGCCAGAACTCTTTCAACCATAGGGAGAGAAATGAGTTGGGATAACCCGAAGGAGGAGGTAAGGCATTAATGGGACAGTTGATATGACTCTGGGCGGGGATGCTCAGGCGGCATGGTCAAGAGTCTTCCTACATTCCTCGTTTCTGTTCTCTCTGAGTGAGTTTTATTTTGATCTGTCCTGTTTTCTGGTGCGAGAGACAGTCAGTCACCACCACATTCTCTACCTTAGCAATGGCCATGACCACAAGAGTCCTTTGTCTCAAAAGTCCTATGATTGGCAGGGACTGTCTTAGTCTCAAACACAAGGCCACTGCTCACTCAATGACTGGGAGCTTGGAAAAGCCAGCCTGGGGCCCCATGAACTGAGAGTGGGGGGGAAAAAGACTTCTGTCACCAGAAGGGACTATGGATATGGAGAGACCAAAAAGAATAAATGTCCACTGTGATGCCGACAATGAATGGGGTACATTTTTAATAGCAAGCTTAAAGAAATTCTAGGCTACTCTAATTCTCAAAATAGGAAACTGGAAACACTATCATTTGCAAACCTATGAGAAAATAAAGTGAATTTGATGCTAGACCTTGATCTAAAATCCTTATCTTTTAGCAAATAACCTTAGCATGTTTGCCTTTTCACTCTCCTTCTTCCTCTTCCTCCTCCTCTTCTTCTGATGTCTCTATTCCCTGCCTCATCAGACACAGTCACAGCAAATTAAGGGAGAAACAGGACATGTGTATTAAAGTAGATGAAGGCCCAGCATGCAAAGAAAAATTCTTCATTAATAGCAGAAAAATCTTTCCCTGTATTTAATATTTAGGTGACATATTTCTATTCCAGGAGAAGTAAACATTACAGTCATGAATAACAAATAGAAACACAAACTCCATTTATTTGTAAAATCAACTCATTTTCTTTTCATATCAATGCAAAAAATGACCCAATGCCATGTGTTCCATTTGCTGTGATTCTAAGACAGCAAAGCTATACAATTTCTAGATCATTAACTTGTCTCCCTATTTTTCCATGTCTTATAGTTCTGCTAGGTAAGCGTTCGTTCATTCACTTTGATAATGCCACCCTTTATACGTTTGGTATTTCACTTGCTCAATTACGCCATGCAAAACTACAGCAGCCCGTGAGAGGGTGGGGAGAGGGAGAAAGAAAAGGGCCCACCCCACAGTTTCTCTAAATGAGCAAGACCTCAAGGCTACACTTCTAATGGTTTCAAACAAAAGGTGAGGGGCTGTCTTATGCAGACTCAAGTTTGAAAGAGGCGTACATACCCTCTCATTTACCTCATAGGTGCCAGGATGAAGACCATGGTGCTTAGCGCAGCCCACAGTGCAGTCGAGCAGTGCATCCGCTCTGGAGTTAAGAATAGCAAGCAGCAAAGAGCACAGTGTTCTGTGGTCCTGTAGGAATCAGGGAAGGGTCCCAGGGGGCAGCTGGGAGCAATCAGGGGGCTTTGGGATGTTAGTGCAAACCACTTATATAAAGGACTGAAAACAAATACCAAAATACCTACAAGATGTAGCCCACAGTTGCTAAAGTAACAGCCAAGGTTCGCCCTGAGGTTGCGGTGGCTCTGCAAAGCATCACTCTTTGTATCTTCCGTTGTCACTCGGCTCATTACCTTATCTGGGAGTGTCTGGTTTTGTTTTTTGTTTGTTTGTTTTACCAGTTTAACTCATTGAAGTGATCCCAAGATAATAAGGTCATTTTGAAGGAAAAATTAAAAAAAAAATTCTCAACTTATATTCATCCATGTGACTTAATCGATCTCTCTCTCTCTCTCTCTCTCTCTCTCTCTCTCTCTCTCTCACACACACACACACACACACACACACACACACACTACATCCTCTCCCTCACCACCTACTTTCCCTTCATGGCCTAGAAATGACTGCTTTTACTGTTAACAAGGAACCAAACTTCCCTGAGCCCAGAGGACCACTCTGTCCGCATTATCAAAACATGGAACTGCTTGCACACTCAAGTGTTCCAGCCCAAGAAAGTACATGGCTAAGGTTATTCCTGCAAGTGGAGCATTTGACTCTAGAGCACATTTTTCCAAAAGAAAAATACACACGGATCAATGTTATCTGTTCATTTCATTACGACCAGAAGTAAAGCTGAAGCACTGGGTGGAGGTAACTGTGGCAACAACAAATGATGATTGATGGAAATAAGATACTTTTTTTTTTTAAGGGTAGAAAGTGCGCAGAGAGCAAGCTTCTCTGGTTGGAAACCCATTCCCACCCCCTACCCCCATGTCTGGATCTGCTTCCAGCCTCGTGTTAGAAAAATGATAGTGTCTGCACAGCAGGCAGCCACCAGCTGCAGACAGAGTGGTGTCCAAGAAGCCAGATGACCCATTCAGAGCTTTCCAGTATTGCTCGGATCACAAGCCTCTGAAATAGCTTAATATGCACATCCCAGAAGAACCACTCAAGGGCCCCTGAATGGTCCTAGCTTGGTTTTTGTTTTGCTTTGTTTCTGATTTTTGTAACTCAGTTTTACACTTCCTAAGTAAACCTGATGTGACCAGCCAGTGTTCATGAACTGCTACGTTTCTGTCTTCCTGTTGCTGAAAGCTCTCTCATCAGAGAATTGACCATAGTCAGTTCTTAATGGAGGAGTAAGGATGAACAGCGCCCCCTCAGGACAGAAGGGGTGATGACAGCATGGTTACAGAAGCAAACCAAAGAAGGTGAGTTTGAAGGACCAAGACTCAGACTCTGAACCCTAATCCAGCTTCAGCAAGGATGGGTCTTCCTTATGCACTTGTCTGGTGGGAAAGACTCCCTGGGAGGAAAGATAATTTGACCAATATTGTCCTTCATAGGATTATAATCTATTTCTCCCTCTATTAGAATTTTAGCCAAATACAATTGTGTGGGTGATCCAAAAATATAATTTTTTGCAATAGGGACTCTGCAGAAAGACATTGCATGAATCTGAATCCAAGACAGTAAAACACACCTCCCCCCTTCCACACCCCCACACAGCAATTTCCTCTGGTTGATCCAAGATTGGATTGTTATTTCCTCCTTGGATATCCTTGCCTCCACCCCCAAGCCCACAGTAGCTCCTAGATTAGAATACAGGAAACCAACTGTCCCTGTTGCCACAGAAGGCTCCCTGATTCTGCTTTCTCCCCACCTCAGCAATACCACAAAAGCTAGCCTTTGGTAAAGAAAAATGACTTCAGTGTTTGTAAGAGATCAGGCTATACCAGCAAGTGCCCCATGTGTATTTTACACATGAAGAATAGCTACTATTTAAGCTGCGTCAGGCTGCATGTTTGAATTGCTTTGAGAAGTGAGCTATGGATCATCAGACTTAGGTTAGCCTGGAGAGAATTCATAATAACAATTACTGGGGAGTCAGCTACCCCAGTAGCGCCAGTATTTGTGGACTTAGCCTTGGACATGACTAAGGCAGACCTTGTCCTCCTTGGCCTCATGACTGTAACATCCCAAGCAGACACAGACACAGACACACACACACACACACACACACACACACACACACACACACACTGTAAATTATGGAACCACACTAATTATTTCATTTGTGAGGCTTTTTTTTTTCTCCCTTCTTCATCCTCCTTTTAGCAGTGTGCACACTAGCAGCTTCTGGGTCAGCAGAAGGAGCCAAAAGCCCCGTCCTCCCGAACAAACTTGCCTTGAATGAAACACAGATCCATTTAGTAAAGAACACATGGGCCTACTGAGCTGGGCCAATGAAAAAACTTAATTCATAATAGATCTCTGAAAGCAAACCCAACCCCAGAACGGCTTACGTTGCACAGCTTGTGTCTTAGACTCAGAACCATTTGACTTGCTCTTCTGCGCCAGCCCCAACAACCACCTGGTCTTCGGGAATCACCTATGGCATTCTCAGTCTTGCTCACGAGACTTTTGACAGACTGAGCCGAGAGCTGAACTGTGCACACTGAGATGAAAGTGCAACTCGCATGCTCCCTCCGATGCTCAGGAATGCTTGGAACCAGAGGTTTGGGGAGCCCTACTAATTACAAGCAATAATGCCTTGAGCATTCCAGTTAATTAAGGGCTTGCCTCATGATTGCATTTGTAACACTAAAAGCTTTTATTCATTCATTAATTCAACAAATAATCATGACAGCCAAGTGCCCGGCACTGTTCCCGGCTCGTTCTAATCACCCCACCCCTAAAATTCCACCTTCCAAGTAATACTGTGCCTCTTACTGATGCCCACAACACGCAGTACGCTCTCCAGCCTCCAGGCCTCTGCACACACTGTTCCCTCTGTAGAGACAGGGTGTGCACACATGTGTGTGTGCCTGCACACACACACATACACACACATACACTCACACTCACCCTCAATCTGTTTGTATGTCTCACTCCTATCTTTAAGCCATAGTCTCTTTCCCTGGCTAAAGGGACCATGAGGTCCCTCCTACCCAAACACCCCACCCCCAGCAGTGTGTGTTGCTCTAAGCTTATGTGACCTCATGGCTCGGACCTGTTTACATGTGTCAAAATGTGTAAGTCTCAAAAAGCATACTGTGGAAGGACAAAAACAAGCTGCAACAGCAGACCAGTAATAAACGCCAACCTGAAAGAAAGCAAGCTCTCACAGGAAATCCTGTCACACATAGAGCGGATACAGGAAGAGCAGAGAAGCACGTGGGGGCTTGGGCACACGTGCCAACATGCCGTCTTTAGGCTGAGGAGAGAAGGGAGATGGTAGGCCTTTGCTTCTCTGTTCTCTTTCATTATAAAGGGAGCAGAGGAGGGAAGGCAGGGTGGCTCAGCGGGGAAGAGCGCTGGCTGCCAAGCTGAGCACCCTGAGTTCGCTAACTGAACCCACATGGTAGAAGGAGAGAGCTGCCCCCTCTAAGCTGTCCTCTGACCTCTACATAATCCCTACTCCCCACTATACACACACACACACACACACACACACACACACACACACACACACACGTAAATGAATAAATAAATGAATGAGTATTTTAAGAGCTCAAAAAGAGTGTGAAGCAAATATGGTAAAGTATGAAGTCCAGATTGTAGCTGTGAAAATGTATTCCCCCCTTCCCCCCCCCCCCCGTAACTGTTCCAAGCCCTCTTACACAGAGGTCTCACATTGCAAATGAACTTACAAAGTAAGAGCACCCATTTGAGAATAAATGCCTCCAGGTTTATTACAAGATCTTTTATAAAATACCTGATCCCTGTATGGTTCCTCAAAAAACGAGTGACTGGCAAGTGAGGAAAGTGAGGGCTGGATGGCCAGAGCGGGTGGGAGGGCTGGTCAACATCAGATACAGAGATCGAGGAAGTAAAGCAGCTTGGGACCATCGAGCGTTATCCAAACCATATATAGGGAAGTGCTCAGGCCACGGAGTCCGAAACCTCAGCTCTGTTACCCACGGCCTCCTACCTGTGGCTGAGGCCACCTTTTGAACTACAGTGTGAATGGTGCCTCCTGGCACTGCACAGTGCATGGCGCTGCAGAACAGATGTCAGCCTCCTGTAGTTCCCAGTAGGGACTTCCAGAAGACTAGAGGGGTGGGTGTGTGTGTGTGTGTGTGTGTGTGTGTGTGTGTGTGTGTGTGTGTACATAGCAGCAATCCTGGGGTGTTGCCTTGCTACTGTGCGACAAGAACTTTTTTTGTGTGTAGTCCTGGCTGTCCTGGATTCACTTTGTAGACCAGGCTGGCCTCAAACACACAGCGATCCACCCACCTCTACCTCCTTGAGTGCTGGGATTAAAGCCGTGTGCCCCCACACCCAGCTGTAACTAGAACTTTTTAAAAATGATATTGCCCTACCTGCAGGACAAGAGAGGAACAAGTCTACTACATCTGCCTGGCCAGTCTGGCTAAAACAGGTGACTGAAGAGCTTTTCCAGTGGACACCAGAATGTGGTAAAGCATCAACATCCACGCCCACAGTTCTGAGGATCACTGGAGCACCTAAAGGGAGTGGGTAGGTCTTCAGTGTCCTTAAATGCCCATCTCTCTGGCACTGTAGGAAGTAAGCACGTTCTGCATGTAGAGGCCTTCGCCAGAGCTGATCTCAGGGCCCAGACTGAGATGTGCATTCCATCGTTTCCACTGGGCTGTGTAGGTCAAAGCAAGACCCAAGGCTACTAGAGTCAAGAGGAAGGGACCCAGACTCCTCCTGTCCATGGGAAAGCAGCAACTGTCATTGCAAAAAGGGTCAGGACAGACTCTCATGGCTGTATTAGAAGGTGAAATACACACAACTCTTTGAATCCAGGTGCAATTGAGCTGGACATGCAACTGAGCTTTTTTTTTTTTTTAAGTTCAGAGCTAAAAGTAAAAGACTGAAAAACAACCAAAGCACAAGGCCAGAAAACAATGTGAAAATAGGAACAAGGTGGCAGCAGTGGTGTGTATCTTTGTGTGTATTTTCTCTTGAAATTATTGTCTCCCTAGTGAAAACAACAGGGTGCTGGAGGAAGTGATATCTCTCTTCCACTGGACAGATAGTACAAGGTTACAGGTGACCACCAGGGCTAGGACAAGGGGTTAGCCTCCACTGGAGGGGACTCCTCAGACTCACTTCCATGGAGCAGATAGAAACAGATATGATGCTGTGTAGAGACAGGCCAGCCGTCCAGTAAGAGAGATGGAACAAGGTGGAACTGTGCATTCTGGGTGGATGGTGTGGGGTGGAAAGAAACACAGCCATCAGCTACTCATTCATAGAGGTACTCTTCACTTACAGAGCAAGAAGCTGAAAAGTTATCCTCCAGAGTAATAGGTGCTCTCTTCCTTTCTGAGAGCAGGTGAGCACAGACAGATGCTCCCTCCATCTCTGAGGGCAGGTGTACACAGCCAGGTGTTCTCTTCCTCTCTGAGGGCAGGTGTACACAGACAGGTGTTCTCTTCCTCTCTGAGGGCAGGTGTACACAGACAGGTGTTCTCTTCCTCTCTGAGGGCATGTGTTCACAGAAAGGTGTTTTCTTCCTCTCTGAGGGCAAGTGTTCACAGACAGCTGTTTTCTTCCTCTCTGAGGGCAGGTGTACACAGCCAGGTGTTCTCTTCCTCTCTGAGGGCAGGTGTACACAGCCAGGTGTTCTCTTCCTCTCTGAGGGCAGGTGTACACAGCCAGGTGTTCTCCTTATCTCTAAGGGCAAGTGTTCATAGCCAGGTGTTCTCTTCCTCTCTGAAGGAAGGTGTTCACAGAAAGGTGTTCTCTTCCTCTCTGGGGGCAGGTATTCACAGACAGGTGTTTTCTTCCTCTCTGGGGACAGGTGTACACATCCAGGTGCTCTCTTCCTCTCTGGGGGCAGCCGTATACCACCTGGTGTTCTATTCCTATCTGAGGGCAAGTGTACACAGCCAGGTGCTCCTTCCATCTCTGAAGGCAGGTGTACACAGACAGATGCTCTCTTCCTCTATGAAAACAGGTGTGCACAGACAGGTGTTCTCTTCCTCTCTGGGGGCAGGTGGGCACAGAAAATGCTCTTGTATAAGTGAGATCAATCATAATTGGTTTCATTTTATTCCATAGTAGAATAAGTTAACAATGCATCCACAGTGTAACGTTCTTTAGCAAATGTTCTAATTAGGAACCCAAACTGACTTCCTATGATGTCAAAACTGTCCAAATGTGGGTAGACCCCCAAGACCATCTGGAGCCTGGACTTATGCCCAGGCAGCAGTGGACTGTCCTTCATTAGACCTCTGTGCCCCACCTATTTCAGAGAATCACGTGCTGGGCATCCTGGGAAACACAGTCCTCCAATTCCCTGCTCAAACATCTGATTTTATAATCTTTACCATTTTTTGCCACTGGCCATATTAATAAAACTTCAAAAGAGATTTTCTTTTTTTCTGGTGTTTGGGATGTGTACATTTGTTTAACTATGCGTTGAAGTCTGCATCTGTATGCCAAACACTCATGCAAGAAACAGCAGAAAGTTAGTACTGATCTTATCTATTTTCACCCATAAACCATAAACTACTTCAGTTTGGAAAGGAAGATTTTTTTAAAAGCAAGAACAAATTTAGAGAGAAGAATTGCTTTGGGGGGAAAGGGACTGAGATGGATCCAACTTCAATCATAAAGTGCCCCCAAGTGGCCATTGTTTGAACTACATTTAGAAACCCTACAATTGTAATCAAGATTGAAGTCACAAATGCTGCTGCTGCTGCTGCTGCTGCTGCTGCTGCTGCTGCTGCTGCTGCTGCTGCTGCTGCTGCTGCGCAATAGTGAGCTGGCTTACCCATGGTTTTGTACATAATTTAACAAGACTAGCAGCTGGGGAAAAGAATTCCATAAATGTTCAAAAAAATAGATTCTGTGAAAACACTCTCCTGGCTTCCTGAAAACCTAATTGGGTCTGGACACAGCCTGTGGCTATGCTAGCTCTTATAAGGACAAAGGAGTCCTGGAGCCAAAAAGAATCCCCCTGTGGCCCTTCTAGAAAGCTCCCTAGTCCATTTAATTGTGTTCCTTACTCTACTATCAGGACTGATTGTACTGAACTACTTGGCACCCCTGTTAAGCCTGTCACTTAGATTCCAGAACAAATTAAGTTTGTCATAGGCTCTGCTCTTTCTCACTATTAAAATATTCATATCTACTTTAACAACCTGATTTAAAAAAAACTGCCTAAAAGCTTTGCTGGTATCCCCTATAGGAAGTGCCATTTTTAATGAACCCATAGGCATTATAAATAAAAAATAGCTGGTCTTAATAAAGAATTGATAGAGCAACTCTGGCCCGTAGAGATGTCAACACAGCTTTGGGAGACCCTTTTTCAGAGAGGAGTCTGGAGCCTGAAGACCCCTAAATAAACAGCAAAGAATCAGTGCCCCAAGTCTTGTATGTGAGACCTGGGTTGAGGTTCAGACCCTTCCAACTCCTGCTCATATAAAGAGTCTGCTTTCATGCATAACAAGGAAGCTGCCCTGCCTGCTTTCCTGGGTTGGTGAAGGACAACACCCAGTCTGATAAATGCAGCAGAAACACTGGCTGCAGCTCTTCTTCCATCTTTACGTGTACCTCCTTCCCTTCCATACATGCCTAGAAGGCCCTACTTGCCACATTTGCCACCTACCCACCACGAGGCCCCTGCATTTTAAGGAAACACATTCAGCAAGTGACAAATATCCCATGAGAAGGAAATGAGATTCCTTTACACTCTCAATAGAGTGGGCCTGTTGGGTTTTTTTTTTCCCCTCGTCCCAAGGTCCTGGAATAAAGATTCATGAGACTTAAAATATACTTACAAATACCTAGGCCATATAGCTAGGTTCTTCTCTGACTAACTCATAACTTAAAATAACCCATTTATACTAATCTACACTTCTGTCACATGGCTGGCTACCTCTGCACAGGTTCCATGCATCTGTCCTCCGCACATCTTCCCCAGGGAATCTTCCATGCTTGCTCTATCCCAGAATCCTTTCCACCTGCCAGATGTCCCACCTTCTATTCTACCCTTTCCTAAAGGCTATAGTTTTTTTTTTAATTAACAGGCAATGTGTATCCATACAATACACAAGATAGTCTCTCTGCATGGGCCTAAGTTTTTAAAATGAGAATAACAAGTGTTGACAACAAGAGAGGGAAGACAGAAACACTCTACACTGCTAGTACAGCTGCTTTGCAAAAATAGTCTAAGAATCTGCTTATAAGTGAGTACATATCATGCATGTCTTTCTGGGTCTGGGTTACCTCACTCAGGATGATCTTGTCTAGTTCCATCCCCTTCATTTGCCTGCAAATTTCATGATTTCCTTGATTTTTAATAGCTGAGTAGTATTCTTTATCCATTCTTCAGTTGAGGGGCATCTAGATTGTTCCAAAGTCTGGCTATTATGACTGAAGCTGCTATGAACATAATTGAGCAAGCATCCTTGTTGTATGATGGAGCATCTTTTGGCAAATTTTAGCCATATAGTAGAGGATAACCATACTACAATCCATAGACACAAAGAAGATAAGTCACAAGGAGGACCCAAGGGAGGATGATTAGACAGAAGGAGAAAGGGATTAGACAGAGGAAATGGTTGAGAAGAGGGAACAAGAAAGGGGAAGGAACACAGAGAAATGAGGGCGGAGATCAGACCTGGGGAGAGAGGGGGTGAGAGGACAAAGGGCTTACACAGAGAAAAGGAATCACGGGTGGAGGCAGCTCTGTGACGAGCTGGAGACATAGAACAGGGTAGGCTTTTGGGAGATATGGGAGTGGCTCTAGCTGAGACTCCTCGTAGCAGGAGTCATGGCGACTGAAGAGGCCACACCCTAACTAGACAAGACTCCTAGTGGAGGGAAAAACACACCAACCCACCCACAAAAAGTTTGACCCAAAATTTACCCCGCCTACAAGATGGGCAGGGATAAAGAGAGTAGATTGAAGGATAAAGATGGAACAGAAGAGCGAGGGACTGGGCAACCAATGACTTGCCGTACTTGAGATCCACCTCATGGGAGAGAGCCAACCCCTGACACTACTAAAGAGATTCTGCTATGCTTTCTGACAGGAGCCCGGCGTAGCTGTCCTCTGAGAGGCTACACCCAACAGCAGATCCAAACAGACGTAGAGACTCATAGCCAAAACACTGGGTGAAGTGTAGGGAAGTTTTGTGGAAATGTGAGGGTGGGGGATCTAGATGGACCTGGAGGCAACAGGAGCTCCACAGAAGACCAACAGAACCAATTAACCAGTGCCCAGAGGGGCTTGTGGAGACTAAAGCACCAACCAAGGATCATGCATAGACTAGACCTAGATCCCTACGCATATGTAGCTAATGGGCAGCTAATGATTCATGTGGGTCCCTAGTAAGGGGAAAGGAGCTGTCTCTGACATAGACTCTGACATTGCCTGCTTTTTGATCACTTCCCCCTATGGGACTGTCTCAGCAGGCTATAGGAATTAGAGGATGTGCTCCGTGCTCCATCCTGATGTGACTTGATGAGCTGGGGTAAGTGGGGGTGTGGAATCCCTTTTCTGAGGAATAGAGAAGGAGGGGAGGAAGGAAGGGATGGGGAGGGAGGGGGCTACAATCAGGATGTAAAGTGAATAAATTAACTAATTAATTAATTAATTAAAAATAGTCTAAGAATCCCTCAGAAAGTCGGAAGTTAGCAATGTGACGCAGCACGATGCCACTACTGGGCATGCACCCAAAAGAGATGGAAATAGAAAATTGCTCAAAAATTGATACACAAATGCCTAGCAGCAGCATTTTAGACAGAAACAACTCACACGTGGGATCCCAACACATTTTGACCACAAAGGAATGAGGCACTGAAACGTGCTGCAACACAGATGAATCTCGGCAGCATTGCGCTGATGGAAGAAGCAACCACAAGATAAAACAGTACATGATTCCATTTACACAGCTTGTCTACAGCAGTGGTTCCCAGCCCTCCTAATGCTGCAACCCTTTCATAGTCCCTCGTGGTGTGCCGACCCCCAACATGGCACCCAGGTTGAGAAATACTGATTGAAAAAAAGTGAAGTAAGGATTGAAGTCATCAAGGTTTCTTCTCAGGGTGAAAATGTTCTAGGTTGGCAGCTATAACAAAGACATGAACAAACTAAAGCCTATGTAATAGTTATACTTCAAGTGGGTATGAGGAGCATTTTGACCGTGTGGTGTATGGATTACGTTTCGATAAAACTGCTATACCCCCTGACACTCCTTCTGAATGGGAAGGAGTTTGAAACTGAACAGAGAGGGCATGGCTTTGGCCAAGGATCATGACAAGAGTGACCCACCAGGCCCTGGAGAGGAAGAAGTCAGCAAAATGACGTCAGAAGGCACCAGAGACACCCGATGATGACTCTGGCAGACTGGAAGGGATAGTCCTCGGCAAGGACCTGGACTTCCTCTCATTTTATGGTAAAGACTGATAACAGATTAGCCCACTCCACCTCACCCACTGTGGCTCCCTCCCACACTAGGGCCAGCTCCAGCAAAATCACCCCCACAGGTGGGTGACTCAAGAGAATGTCCCAAGGCAGGACTACACCCCCAAGAACTAGTCTCTTGCTAGCTTGAACGGAGCGGCCTGGGTCCACCACACAGACACAGATTCTGTAGCCTCAAGTCACACCAGGATCCTACTGTCTGTTGTGGTTTCTTTGTTTTTGTTTTGTTTTGTTTTGTTTTTGTCTCCTTCAGTTTCTTCCCTCCAGTCAAAACTTAAAACTCTGATGTCTTAGTAACCACCCACTTGGAAATAGTTCCTGAAGAAAACGTATTCCATTTACAAAATACTTTTTGCCTTTGTGAAAAGGCAATCTATGAAAACTGATTTTTTTTTCACTTGTTTTTTTTTGGGGGGCGGGGGGTAGAGCACTTTGTGGAGGGTTGTGTGTGTGGTCTGTATGGTGTGTATGGTGTGTGTCTGTGTAGCACGTGCCATAGCATGTGTGTGTGTATACGGGAGGACAAAGGCACAGGAGTCCCTCACACATTGTTTGAGGCAGGGTCTCTCCTCTTGCTCTTGCTCCTGCGCTGCACACTCCAGGCTCACTGCTCTGACCTTCCCTGTGGGCCACATCCCATCTCACTGTGCTGGGATTACAGCTGTGTGCTACTGTCTCCACCTTGCTTTTAACATGGGGCCTGGCTCTCTGAATTAAGGTTGTCAGGATTGCAACGCAAGCATTTTAACCCACCACATCAGAGTCTCAGGCTCCGAAACCACTTATACTAGGCCTTTATGCTCCCTTGTAGTGCTACAAAACTAATGTTCACCAAGAGGAGAAACATAAATTCACTTCCCCACAACCCACCAAGTCACATTTCAGGTTAAGTGTTCCCTGCAGTTCTTCTAACTTATGCCTAAACTACTGTTTAAACCATATGATACCTTGGCAGTCATTGATTGTGACTCCTTTCTCACAGGCAGGATTTTTCTCTCTCTCTCTCTGTGTGTGTGTGTGTGTGTGTGTGTGTGTGTGTGTTATGGGTGTGTGAAAGAAACATAGAGCGAGTTTCTTGCTCCAGGACCCTTGGAAAACAGCTTACACCAGTGGCTCCCAGCTGCTGTAAATAGATCTCTGAAGGCATTTAAGCTATAACGCAAACTGCAATTAGGGCCATTATAACACGAAGAGACCTGAAAATCATGAGATGAGAATCTTTGCGGTGGTAACCTAGTGCCATAAACTGTAGTGATCCCCCCACCTGCTGGAGGCTGTGCCTTGAGCAGGAACTGTCTGGAAGATAGGAACATCAGGGGTACCAAGTCCAATCCACACATTGTATACATAATTCTTAAATTTTATTCACTTTATATCTTGATTTTAGCTCTCTTCCCAGTCTCATCCTCCTTCTCTATTCCCCCAAATCCCCCTCCTCTAGTCCTCAGAAAGGGGGATCCCTCCTCCCCTACCATCTGACCCCAGCCTATCAAGTCTCATCAGGACCACCTGCATCCTCTTCCTCTGTGACCAGGCAAGGCCACCCCCACCAAGGGAAAGTAATCAATGAGCAGGCAACAGAGTCCATGTCAGAGACAGCTCCTGCTCCCCATATTAGGAGACCAACATGGAGGCTGAGCTGCCTATTGACTACATCTGAGCAGGAGTTCTAGGTCCTCTCCATGCATGGTCCTTGGTTGGTGCATCTGTCTCTGCAGGGCCCCCTGGGCCCAGATTTGTCAGCTGTGTTGGTCTCTTTGTGGAGCTCCTGTCCCCTCTGGGTTGTTCAATCCCGTAACTCTTCCATAAGACTCCCTGCACTCTACCCAAAGTTTGGCTGTGAGTCTCAGCATCTGCTTCAATCCCTTGCTGGGCACACACTAACCATTAATCACACAGAAAGTGGCAGGACATCACCATATCTCTTGCTGTCCCCACTTTCCAAGTTGATGGTAATGACCTTTCCAATGCAGCAAGGAGCTCACATGAGATGGGCTACTGGCTTTGGGATTTCCAGGAATTGTCAGATATCAGTGACAACTTCTCTGGGCTGTTCTTCATGGCAGTTCCCTACCTGCCAAGTTCTATACCAGGAAGCCACATGTGTCCCAGCAGTCTCGTGTTAGGACACAGGTGGCTGGAGTATCTGGATTCACTAAAGAAGAGAAAATTGCCTGTGGAAGACGGTGGACTCTTTCTGGAGATGTCTCATGGAGGCGTCCTTAGTATAAGAACAATGCAGTCAGATAGAAGAAAATGCAAGGTTTCCACTGGAAGATTTGTGTGTGTGCCTGCTCCATCAGTTCATGCCAAGACCTTAGCCAAATCAGCTAACTGCTCCGACACTTGGATCCATCTGCCTACAATGGGAGGAGGAGCCTCACTTTCCACTGCAGCTTCCCTAAACCCTGTTCTGTCTAAGCTGTGGCCATCAGTACCTTTTGGGAGGGCAATGATAGCAACCCCCAAGCACAGCATCTGATGGGATGTATAGGACGTATAGCCAGTGCTCATTGAACACTCACTCTTGGGTTGTTGCCCTCCTTCAAGTTAGTTCCCGCACCCCAATTCTTTTCAGGGGTGCAGTATTACTGCATTTACAGCCGGGAAAGGCAGGCATGGAGACGTTTGGTCTTTAGCTGGCAAGCAGCAATGCTACATCTTGACTTTGGGGAGTCCAAGGAGTCCACCAGGCAGTCTCTTTTAATTTTTAACTCTTCAAGTGGATGGAACCAAGTACAAAATTTAAAATGAGAAGGAGCAAGGCTGGAAAAAAAGGCTTGGTAGTTAAGAACACTGGCTGCTCTTCCACAGGTTCTAGGTTCAATTCCCAGAACCAGCATGGCAGCTTACAACTATCTATAACTGTAGTCCCATGAGACCAGATGCCCTCTTCTTGTGTGCAGATGTAAATGCAGACAAAATACATACATACACACATACATACATACATACATACATACATACATACACACACATACATACATACATACACACATACATATATACACACATACATACATACAATTAGATAAGTAAATCTTTTAAAATAAATAAATAAGAAAGAAGTGATTCTTTCATGTCTGGAATGGATGGTGGGGGTTTGTTCCCATAGTTTTAAATAGCTATATTTATCATTGAAGATACTGTGTGTGCTCTCAGGCTCTCTTTATCTTCTGTCCATAAAGTATCGGATTCTTCTAGAAAGCCTTGAGCCTACCTCTGGCTGCTGACTCAGGCCAGTTTCTTGTGCTCCAATGCTACACATTCTACAGTGACCATAAAGGACAAGCAGCTTGCTTCCAGAATGGTGGCTCTCAAGCTCTGCACAAACAGCTGCTAAGTGGTGGATTTAAATCTAGGAAGACAGTCTTTGGAGATGCATACATCCGCAAGCATGAAATAGCTCAGAATAGGGAGTAGGCTTGCACCCAGTCTAACTGTGACTCAGCATTAGAGCCATTGAAGGCAGTCCCTCACTTGCCACTCCCAGAGCCAGGCGACACTGTGTTTATAATCACAGATTGTAGCTGCACCTGTAACTACAGCACCTGGAAAGTGGAGGCAGGAGGATCAGGAGCTCAGGGTCATACTTGGTTCCATAGAGTTTGGGGCCAACCTGGACCATAGGAGACCTTGTCTCAGAAACAAAACAAAACAAAATCATCATCATCATCATCATCATCATCATCATCATCATCATCACATCATCATGATGTCATCTATGTCGCCAACATCTTGTTGTCATCATTATCATCATCATTATCATTGCCGTTATCATCTCATAATGAAGATGCCCTTCTGGTCAGCCAGTTCAGGAAGGCCCCCTTAAGGGAAAACCCTCAAAGTTGATTAGCCTTTAGAGATCTAGATGCCATCCCTTTAAATGAGGTCAACACCTCCAAAGCCTGTGTTCAGTGCAATTCTCAGTATCAAAGCTTGTCTCATCATAGTTGACAAAGACTTGCCAAGAGTGCACTCTTAAATAAGGCCTTTCAACCCCCTCATGGGTTGGCCCTACTCTCCCATTCCTCCCCTCTCCCCACACTGCAGCCTGACCAAACAACTGTGTATCTGTCCTGGTCACCGCTGTGTGGTCACAGTGCCTGGCATAGGTAGGCAGCACCAGGATCACTTCCCTGAAGTTAATCATTTTCTTTTCCTCTCTGGGTCTAGATTTAGGCTCTTATCTCTGACTCACCATTCCTATCTCTCTGGCCAGCTTCTTCCCTCTTTCCTAAGAATCAGTTCCAGTCAGGCATGGTAAGCAATGCCTTTAATCCCAGTCCTTGGAAAGGCAGAGGCACATGGATATCTGGGAGTTCAAAGCCAGTCTGGTCTACAAAGTGAGTCCAGGGCAGCCAAGGCTATACAGAGAAACCCCATCTCAGAAAAAAATAACAATTAAAGTAATAATATTAGTAAACAAAATAAAAATCAGTTGCAGAGTTCTTCTCACCAACTCATCTGTGTGGCCCTCTCCCTGTGCTGCATCAAGAACACGACATTGACCCAAAGATCCTGAGTAGTATAGAAGAAAAATGACACTTGACTTTGATTTCACAAACACAATCAGATTGTCACTCTGAAGAGTGTGGTTAGGTAACCTACTTCAGGCCGATGAGAGACCTTGTCCCCTCCGCCCACCCAATAAAAAGGTAAATAAATGAGCAAAACCCAAGGAACAGTACCTGAGCTTGCCCTCCGGCCTCCACACTCCATATACATGTGTATACACGAACCACATTGACAAACACACACATGCACACATTCACATGATAGTAGGTGTGTTTATAGTACTATTAGCCTTCTTAGGAGACTGAGAACTGCATAAACTTCCCAGAGCATCTCACTATTAAAGCAGAGTATCCAGACCCAGTCTCCCGGAATTCTGACTGGATCTAGAAGTCAAGGCTGGAAGGAAACTCCGAGAGCACCTTGGCTTCTCTATTTAAAGATGTGAACAGTGAGAGTGTCAATCAAGAAGACCAAGAGGAAGCGGGTGGCGGGTTCTGCCCAGATGCAGCTTATCTTTAAACTCATGGAAGCCCCCAAGAAGTCCACCGGGCACTCCATGACTAGCACAGACTCGGGCCGTCTCCAGTCAACAAGACAGGAGAACGGGAGGTCTAGGGGAACCTTCAGCCCGTGCCCTCTGAACATTGTTCACGTGCGTGACCCCCATCTCCTTTTGTCCTGTTTCAATGCTATCTTTTCTTCTTTGTCTCTCTTTTTGTTAACTCGCTGTTCAGAAGCATAAAATATCTAGTTTAACCACAATTGAATCAAAATGTATGTGGTATGCTGTTATATACTTTCCTCAGCATCCTTAATAGGAATTCATAGCTGATGTGCACGGTGTGTGTATAGCAAGGTGTGTGTGTGTGCATGTGTATGTGTGTCTGTGTGTGTGTGTGTGTCTGTGTGTGTGAATGTCTGTGTGTGTGTACTATGCAAGCGTAGGTACAGATTCCCTAAGTGACACTAGATGACCTCTGGCATTGTTCTCCACTTTGTTTCTGAGAAGGATCTTTCATCCAAACAAGAGCTCACCCATCAACTAGACTTGACAGTGAATGAGCTCCAGGGATCTAATGGTCTCTGCCCTGCTATGACCCCGAGTGCTAGGGTTACAGAGTTGCACACCACACCCAGCTTTCACGTGGGTGCTAGAGACCTTAACCTGGGTCCTCACGCTTGTATGTCAGGCACCTCCCTGACTCAGCCATCTCCCCAGTGCTACATAACTTAGAAAGGAAACAAACAACAAACCATAAGTCATTTAAAGTCATATCACTGGCCTTACTGGTACACGTTGTAGGGAACCAAATCTCTAACTCAGAGCATAGTTGACTTCCTGCAAAGACAAACTACTGTGTCTATGCACTCTACCACACGCAGGTCTCACATCTGAAATGCCAACCAGTAGGAGCATGTGGAGATCCCAACCCAAAGCTCACCTCACACTGGTAGCTTCTTTACACTAACAGTTTTTTTCAGCCTAGGTCGCTCTGCCTACCACACATTTGATCTGTGTCTCTGTCTGAAACAGCTCTAATGTTCTTCACTGATGATTAGAAATTAGGAACAAACAACAAAAATAATTACCTCAGAAAATCGTCTACCTCAGATGTCCGGCTGTACCCAACATAACGGATGCTAACTCATAACAGGACATGGGTGAGTTATTCTCACACAAGCTGTCACTTGTCACACCAATTACATGGGTTTCTATTAGCTGCCTAATTCAGAGATATATTTTATTTTTTAAAAAATGAAGGCACAAATTCCATTCGAAAATCCTGCCTCATTTCTGGGTCCCCTGAGGATGGCAGAATCCCATCCACAAAATCTCCAAAGAATATGAGATTTAGGGAAAGCATGCATTCTGTAGGTAGGAAGATTCTGCTGCCAAGGTAAATAATGTGGGTCAGAGTCATCCGGGAACCCAAACATCTTCAGGAAAGGAGACAGGAGCAGAAGACTGTGTGAGTCTGAATCTAGCTGTCCTCTGGGAGAAAGAAGGCCACAGGTCAACTGAGTGGCTTCTAAGTCCAGCAAGCTCGGGGAAGGTGAGGCTGCTGAGGGATTCTGCTGCCACCTGCTTCAACTCATCCTTCCAGGCTAGACAGAATAGGGCCTTCCACATTCGTCCCTGAGGACAGTGACTGGGGACCGGAGACTTCTGTTGCTAGGGGCTGTGGGGCCTGTGGATGCAGCTGTTTGACTAAAGTCAGCCTAAGGCTTTGTTGCTGTTTTTAAAAGCCAGCAGATGCTTCTGGGAACTGACCTGGTTTAATTCGTAGCTCTAATACCTCAGAGCCAGGCAATGCAGTTACCTCCTCTTACAGGAGCCCAATATTGATACTGTACTGTTCCAAGCAGCTTCTCTTAATGTATGTGAGCATATGGAAAAAGAATCAGAAAAGGGCCCTTGGAAAAAGAAGCCCCGAACTTAATGTCAGAAGCAGTGAGCACTTCGTCTACGGCCATTAAAGGTTTCTCTGAGACTCGGTTGTCTTGTTTGTTAGGAAGCAAGACAAGAAAAATGATGGGGTGATTTCTGGCAGATGCCAACTCTGAGCCCGCTGAGCTATCCAGACACTATGACGAATAGAGTTTTGAGTCAGTGTAAGTGCCATCTTTGGTTAGCAATGTCTGCCATCACAGGCACCTGGGGGGGGGGGGGAGGGAGGAGGAGTTGGGGGAGGGGCGAGAGGCAAGAGTATCATCTACTTAGCATCTTGGGTGCTAAGTCTCTAAGTCTCCTTCTGGTTCAAATGATTTGAATGAACGGCTCCAGCCCAACCTTGTAAGTAAATGTAGTTCCTTTTTAAATAAAAACAAACGATTCGCCTTGGAACACCAGAGACCTCATTTTGCCATTGAGCGATTGGCTTTTATCCAATACTACAATCTCCCTACGGCCTCAGTCATGCGACGCCAGCTGATATCCCTGAGACACACACACACACACACACACACACACACACACACACACACACACACACGGGCCTTAGAAAATGCACGAGAATGCGAACGATCTACTGCAGACCCTGCCTTCTGCTGGTGTCAACTGAACAGGAACGCCTAGCCTTATTGTCATCGCCGCAGTTAGTCTTTCAACCCCAAACTGGACTCAACACGTATTCTAACATGACTAATAAGGAGGGCTAGGTGCCGTAACTTTTTTCAAGGAATAACCCTGAGCTCCTTCTCACAAGATACCATTCAAATATGCATTATAGAAAGTTACAAAAAAAATGTACCAAAGTATGGAATATTGTAATAAGTTCCCATGGGTCTATTGCCGTGCCTCAAGAATCAGACATTTAAGGCTGGCCTTGTTTCATCTATATCCTCAGCCATCTATCTGCCTCTCCTCAAACCTACCTGGATGTTCAAAAGGAGATGCTAGGTACACCACTTCCCCCTGTTAATAATCCAGCGCCAAGCAATGGGTTCATAATTTTTTTTGTAATTATAAAAGTGTTTAAAGCAAATGAAACAGCAATTAGGAAATTATGTCTTCACATCCATGAAGAACATTCCAGAAAAGTCACAGCAAGTGTATTATTTTTGAAAACAATAATCAGGCTGGCTCGGGAGGCCACATGGGGACAGAAGTGTGTATGATTTATTACACTACACCAAGTGAGTTATTTCATTCTTCCAGATATTTATGACACTGTTAAAACACTGAATACATCAACATCAAAATTAATCATGAATAATATTTAATTAGCGCTTGACAAGGATCAATTTGGCAACTCTTTTTTGTTCTTTCTCCTTCCCCCGAATAGAAAAATACTCATAAACTAAAGTGTTTTATTTTCCCATCTGCTTCTGGTAAAGTGCATCCCTCAATGGCTGACTTGGTTGAGATCTCCTGAACTTTTATATACCCAGGTAATTAGACTCAGATGCTGTTGGGACTGTGATTATAAATCAAGCTTGTGTATGGAAGCAGAGAGCAGACCGGTCACACCAGGAAGGGTGTCGTCACCCCTCGTGGAGGACCTGCCCGGCTCCCTGAGCTCCCACGTAGCTGCCATGACACTGGGTTCCTTCTCTCACCTCACCACACATCAGCAACAGTCAGCTTCGTTCTTCATTTACAAAAGAAACAAATGCTCTAGAGAACTCAAGCAAAAAAAAAAAAAAAATCTATCCAGCAGTTCAACAGATACAGACGACAAGGCTAAGACACCCTGAAAGCACACAGCAATAACACCTTCCCGGGTAGGTTGTAGGTTGTTGATATCCAAAGCACTTGGTGTCCTGGAAGAACTTCACCAGCGCTGTATACCACTTCCCATTGTGGCTTCTCAGTCCATGGGAAATGAATTGGGAGAACTTTCCATTCATTGTTTCACAATAATAGGGCACTCATTTAGCTTTGAGAAAACAGCGATAGTTACAGTGTGGTGCCAAAGGCTTCTGGAGTTTTAATTTCTAAAAAGGAGATGGACTACTTTTTGTTTGGGGGTTTTGTTTTCTATCTTGTTGGAGGAGCAGAGGAAGAGACAGAGAATGCTGGTACCTGAAGACGAAATATCGCAACAGTCATCTGGAACCTGTGTGTCACGGTTCTTTGTGAGGGTCGGAGGACAATCCAGGTGTCACTTCTCTCCTTACTCCCACCTTGTTTGTGACAAAGTCTCCTGTTGGTGCCTGGGCTTCCCATCTCCCCATTAGGAACATGGGATACAAATGCACATTGCTGCGTCTGGCTTTATATGGGTTCTGGGGATTTGAACTCAGGTCCCAACACTTACAAGTACTGTACCTACTGAAATGATTAATCTCAATGACCAGCTTGATGAAATCTAGACTCACATGGGAGACATGCCTTTAGGGACGTCTGCAAAGGATAATCCTGATTCGGTTCACTGAAGCTGGAGTCATTGCAGGTAGTGTCACTCCCTAGGCGAGGAGGGTGCTGGACTGCGTAAATGTGGGTGAGCTGAGCACAAACTTCAGTCATTTCTTTGCTTCCTGACTGAATGTAATGAGACCAGCTACCTCAAACTCCTGCAGCTGTAACATGTCAGCCTTGAACTGTGAGCCAAAATAAACCTTCTTCCTCTAAGTTTCTTTTGTCACAACAACAGAAAAATGAATAAATAGATAACAACTGAGCCATTTTCTCTGCCCTGAAAGGAAGCATTAAATGTTTAGTGTGCATGTGAGGGAAGGGTATCCTCCTAAGAGGATTTCTTTTCTTTATGTGTGCCTTGTGCACGTGAAACTTAACTGAAAGGCTTCCTAGAGTCAAGACCTAGCACCCCAGGACACCCAGAGCATGGAGACTCAGCTAACATGTTGAGCTCCCGGAGCCACATCTAGAACACCCCTATCTGATGATACAGGCCTCCCAACAACCTCAGGTTTGAGCTGACATGGCCATGTGACATTTCCAGAACCACCCATCTATGCATGAGGTACATGAAGTAGGGGTCCCAACTCTGTCCTCTAAATCCATGTAGAGGACCCATGCTGATCCTCTAAATGGGTCTTTCATCCCCATAACTGTAATCACTGACACTCATTGAACGCTATTGCTAAAGACTTTCTGGGCATTAATCACTTCAGTTCTCAATTTACACTTCTTATTTCCATTTTAAAATAACTACAAGGTATAAAACGTGTAACTGGCTTGCTGAGTCACACAAGGAAGTTACCTCGCTCCAGGGACCTGTCTCTCAGTCACTTGCTGCAACTGTCCACAGTCAACATGGGGCATGCCCTAGACATTTCAGGAGTGACTCAACACTCTGAAGACCCTACTGTATAAATTCTTCTGAGTCCCCAGGGCAAGTTCTGGATGCACTTGACACGAAGGAAAGACATAAATCATTCAAACTGTAAGTCCTCCAACAGAGAACACTAAACACAGAGCGATCTCATAAAGACTCAAGCAAACAATGGGAACAGACACCAGCTGTGCGGTTTCTCATCACGGGGAGGAATGGTGCCATGGGAACTGGGTTCTTATGAAATGCTCTTAGAAGATAACATTGAAGTAAAAAATCCTATCTGCTTCACCCTCCCTCTGCTCAAAGCTGAATTCCCTCCCTTGTGGTTTCAGGGACAAGGTCATCAGAACTGGTTTCTGCTTCGCTGACTTTTCCACAGGCAACCTGAAAGTCCCTGGAAAGAAACCAATGACCATGAGATCATTAAAGTATGTGATTTTAATTTAAGCGGGGTCCTACATTGGGAGAGGGCAAAAAGCCTGCTCATGCTAAAGAACCGTGTGATGGGGGTCCCTGTCTCCCTTCTTTTGGCTCTCCATCCATGTGGCAGTCCCTGACTGGGCCCAGTTCTGCTTTAAATCCACATCAGACTGGGTCAGCTCACCTAGACCTTTACACATGTCCATTTCTCTCATTATGACTCCCGAAGTGAAAAGTTTGTTCTTTAACGTGATCGTAATCACTGAGGCTAAGAGAAAGACGCACCATGTGTACAACACCGAAAAAGAAAAATGAAAGCAAAGCAAAGTGAAAGTCTAGACTGCCAAAAATATAATAAATTGGCATCATTGTAAAACCGTGTTTCTCGACAAGAATACAAATATTATTCATCTCAAAGAAAGGGCTGACCTAAGAGTTGATTTATAGGCACTTCAAATACCGTCCAGGAAGTAAACGGAAAAATTAGGGTGCAAGGTCACAGAGTAGGCAAGAGTCAACTTAAGGGTAAAGTTAAAATCTTGAGGAAGGGAGCACACAGTTCAACTTAGCATATTAAATTAAGATCTGTCCTCACTCTGAAGAAATGGGAAAGGCCAGATCTTAAGGTGCATATGCTACACATGGCATTTTCATCTCCATAGAGTAGGGGTGTTTTCCTTCCCCAAATAGAACACTTGTTACAGAGTGAGAAGTGTCAGTGCCAAAGGGATGCTTTGTAGGGAAAAGAAACTTGGTATCAGGCCTCGAATCGACTGTGTCACCAGTTAGTAAGCAGAACAAACAGCTGCGACAGTTGAGGGCAAAGGAAGAACAAAGGGCCTAGAATGGAGTTTGTTGTGAGCGGGTGGGGCTGTGATGGTTCACTTTTTATGAGAACAGTCTGAATTGGTCTAGAGGGCATCCAAATCACTTATGACCAGGAAGAAGTGACAGAGATAGACAGGGACGCTCCGTCAGACTTGCACAAAGTCAGGCCAACAAGATCAGTTCAGCATTGCAGCAGACAGTGTAACTGGCCTCAGTGGGTTACAAGGCACGGGGGAATCAGAGGGAGGGGTTGGGATGGGTATGTTCAAGATATGTTGTATATACATATGAAATTGTCAAAGAATAAATACAAAATATTTTTAAAAGGGGGGTGCTCTGCTGTGAGGATTAGGGGCTATGTTCTCTGTCATCCTACTCTTTCCAAGAGAGATTTTATTCAATTTGTGTGTGCGTGTGTGTGTGTGCGTGTGTGTGTGTGTGTGTGTGTGAGAGAGAGAGAGAGAGAGAGAGAGAGAGAGAGAGAGAGAGAGAGAGAGAGAGAGACAGACAGACAGACAGACAGACAGACAGACAGAGACAGAGAGACAGAGAGAGAGACAGAGACAGACAGAGACTGAGGTATATGTGTGGTGTGTGCACATGCATGTGCATCTGGTGTCCCACTCTGTCACTGTCCACTTTATTCCCCTTATTCTCTCACTAAACCTGGAGCTAACCTGCCACCCATCAAGATCCAGTGACCCTCCTGTCTCTAACCCAACAGTGCTGGCATTACAGGTGCATATGTCCATGCCTGGCTTTTTATATGGGTTCTGGGGATTTGAACTCAGGTCCTCATGCTTGCACAGCAAGCACTTCTACCCACCCAGCCCTCAGCCTAGTCTTGTACCCATTCCTTTTCAGTTTGCATTTAAAGTCCTCTCAGCCCCACCCTACAATGTGAGTGTTTTCCAGTGAACCACTAGAGGGCAGTGACTTGAGATGTTTTGCAACAAACAATTGCTAACTCAGCCCAGCTTCCTGGCCACTCCAAGCAGTAATCAGTAATTCCCGGGACAGAAGGAATAGTAAGTTCACGACTGTCCCCTGCACCAAAATCAACATAAAGTAAATCAGCCAAGGCCTTTGAAGGATGTAAAATGTGTAAGCCAGGCTCATGGGCACTGCTGATTACAGCACACCAGAGAGGAGCCACCCCATGCTGAAGGGGAAAAGGCAGAGTGGCCCTCAGGGATATCAAACATTCCTAGCATCCCCCTGTTTCAAAACCAAGCCCAGGCGGGTTCCCCTCTGCACTGGCCGCACTCTATTCACAGTCAGGAGATACTTTCTCCGGCATGCCTCCCACCTTCACAGGGCTCTGATGTCAGCTCTACCGTGACTTCACCTGCGTGTGCAAACAGCAGGTGAGAAAAGACAGAAAGCGAGGAACAGCAGTTCTGAGCCTAACACATCCCTCCTTTTCAGCCCACATTCACTAGGCTCAATGTTAGCAGTCAGCCTGGGTCAGCCGGGGTCAGCCGGGGTCAGCCAGGGTCAAAATATCTTAAGGACAACTATGATACTGTGGCAATCCAAATGGGTCACTGGGAATTAATTGGTCCTGGGCGGCCATTTATGACCCACAAACTCATCCCACTGACCTCTAAAAGGAATTCCCACACTGCAAAAAAGAGAGCATGTTCTTGAGAGTGTGCCCCTGAGTTGTCACCCACCCTTGCTCCCTGTCTGCAGACATGAACACAAGGCTACAGTTAACCACAAGTCACCACCA